>NC_073308.1:5595616-5820616 GCF_027595985.1 Sorex araneus | reverse complement strand
AGTTCTAAGGTAGAAATTGTTAAGAAATTCATATGGCATTTATTTTTTTATTTTTTTTAATAAAAATTTTATTTTATTAAATCACCATGTGGAAGATTACAATGCTTTCGGGCTTAGGTCTCAGTTATACAATGCTGAAACAACCATCCCTTCACCAGCACCCATATACCACCACCACCAAAAAAAAAAAAAAAACCCACACAGTACACCTCCCATCCCGCCCCCCCACCCCCGCCTTGTAACTGATAAATTTCATTTTACTTTCTGTTTACTTTGGTTTAATTCAATATTTCAACACAAACCTCACTATTGTTGTTAGGAGTACCCCACTAGATTCAGACTTACTGTGAAGACAAATGAGGTCGCGTGGCCGCACTAGCAGCCGAGCGGTTTTGAATTTCCGTACTTGAACAATTAAGTCCAGAGAGATTTCTTCCAGATATTGGATCATTGCAGGCTTGAAAATCCAATCTGTGGTCGTCATAATATGGCTAACATCGTGCCCTTCATCCCCGGAGAGAAAGAGGCGAGAGAGAGAAATACCTTTCCCCTCCTGGGCGGGCACGGGGGCCGAGGCTTAGTTCTCAGGCTGGAGACATTCTGCGAGGCATTGCCCATGAAGAAATGCATATGGCATTTAAAATGTAGCTCATTTTGACATTTGTTTTTAACTCTTTGCTTCCAGCTGCTTTCTTTGTTATGAAGATCAATCCCTGACATTCTTTCCTAGGAACACATATTGTGTAACCATCAGTTGTTTTACTTTGTCATTTCTGGTTTATTTCCATGTCTTTTTGTAACTATATTTATATAAGGGAAATAGTCTGGTGAAATGAAGCTTAACTTTAGCCAAAAACCATCGTAATATGTGGGTGGTAAGTATAAAAAAAATGGACTTTAGATCCACACTATGAGCTAGGCTTTATTTTTCACTCTAATAGTTCTGTCATTTTAGAAAATGATTTACTGTCACCAATAATGCTTCCTGTTAGGCAAATGTGGATTAATGCAAACAGTTCACTCTTTGAAAGTATGGTTTCAAATTACAGAGGTGCACTTCAGTGATGTCTTTTTTTTTTTTTTTTTGACTTTTTGGGTCTTTGATTGCAGTGCTCAGGAATTACTCCTGGCTGTTCTCAGAGAACTATTTGGAATTCCAGGGATCAACTCATGTTGGCCACATGCAAGGCAAATGCCCTACCCGCTGTACCATTGCTGTGACCCCCAAATGTTAACTTTTTGAATACCTACAGTAGGGGAATGATTTTAGATTTTTCAAAAATTCATAAATCTTGTAATTGGTCTATCATATAAGTTCTTACAAAATTAAGAAAGATTTAAGTTGATTGTGCATGCATAGAACATAGACAATGATGTCAATGTTCTTTTTACACTTTTCTCTCAATTTCTATACTTTGGGCAGGGAGGGAGTTGGGCCACACACAGCAGTGTTCAAGTTTTACTCCGGGCTCTGTGCTCAGGATCATTTTGGCCATTCTTGGGGACCTTATGCAGTGCAGGACTGGGAGTGGCCACATATAAAGCAAGCATCTTAGCCTTGTACTCTCATTCCAGCTCTTCCTCGGTCTGTTACTGTCTTCCCTTGGAAAGATTGTGTCTACAGGTTATGATTTCACTGTTACTGTCATCCCATTGCTCATTGATTTGCTCGAGCGGGCATTAGTAATGTCTCCATTTTGAGACTTGTTCTTACTGTTTTTGGCAAGTTGAATACACCACGGGTAGCTTGCCAGGCTCTGGTGTGCGGGCGAGATACTCTCGGTAGCTTTCCGGGCTCTCCCAGAGGAGCGGAGGAATCGAACTCGGGTTGGCCGCGTGCAAGGCAAATGCCATTCTGGCTGTGCTATTGCTCCAACCCATGTTAAATTATATATTATTCAGCACATTCCTCATGAACTGCATGTTAGCTTGGAATGTTTTATATCTTTACTCTCCTTGAAAAGGAAGGCATTTGTACTTCTAGTTATTTCCCAATGACTTTATCTGCTGTTTTTCACAATTAATTGAAATTCATTGAATTGAAGTGCATTACAATACCTCTTCTTAATGTTTTATTTGTACCCCTAATTCCTCTCTTTATGTTTACTCACTGGAATAATTTTTATTTTTAATTTAAAAAAGGAATTTGGGGGCTGGAGTGTTAGCACAGTGGGTAGGGGATTTGCCTTGATTGCAGCCGGCCCGGGTTCGATTCGCACCATAAGCTCCCCTGAGCACCGCCAGGAGTAATTCTTGAGTGTAGAGCTAGGAGTAACCCCTGAGCATCACCGGATGTGACCCAAAAACAAAGTAAATAAATAAATAAATAAATAAAATGAAAAAGGAATTTTGCTTTGTAGACACAATGGTTGCCTGCTGAATTTTCCTGCTTGGACACTTGGATCAGTTTTTTTGGTTTTCCCATAGGGACCTTGTTGCTTAGTCTCAGAAATCTCCTTGATTTCCAGTTTCATTGGCAATGAGGGAGACAATGAGAACATGGAGACTTGCACAGTCACAGTATTGAAAATGAGGTAGGTGACAAGGACATTTTTATGTTATCTCTCCAATTTACTCGTGTCTTTACTCCCTCATCCAAAGATCTGTTTTATAGTTCTTCCTTTTGAGTTGTCATGACCTCTCTGAGCTACTCCCTTGTAAGGAGGGAAAAAGAATTTATCTAATTCATTGGCCATCCTTATCCTAAGACACAAAACGCAGGTGGGTTTGGTTGTGACTGTTTATTTTGCTTCTTTGTTGTTTTCATTAGTAGTGTTGTTGTTATTGTTGTTAGTGTGTGTCTGTTGGTTTGGTTTGGGTTAAGTTTGGGTTTGCAGAGGTGTGTTATTTGATTTGCCTTGCTTTGGTTTTGGTTATGGCACATACATACTGGGTTGTGTGGGTTGGGTTGGGTTTGTCTCATAACATAGTTCTTGCTTTCACTCACAATGGTGTTTTTCTAATCATCTCTAATGTCATTGATTTCTTGGATTTTTAATTTAATATCTTCAAGGTATTTTTTCCTCCAAGCATTGTCAGAGTGTCAGTTTTTTTGTAAGAAAATTGCAACTATTTCCTTTTACTGTCCAATCTGCTTTTTCTTGGTCAGAGTGTGAGTTTCTCAGTATGAAAATTGCAACTATTTCCTTCAATATTCTGCACTGCAATCACTATCCTTACCAGTGTTGGGATGTTCAGCCTGTGAGTTAGTGAGGTTTATCCATGATGTGCTGTTGGCTTTGGATTTTGCTTCCCCAAGGAGTCTTGCTTACATATGTTTCTTCTTCCATTTTTGCCACACTTTTGCAATTTTTCTCCAGTTTACTTTATTGAAAGAAAATAATAATATTTACTACATATAAATACAAATACAATAAATACAATAGGCTGGAGCGATAGCACAGCGGGTAGGGTGTTTTCCTTGCATGTGGCCTATCAGGGTTCAATTTCTCCTTTGCTCTCGGAGAGCCCAGCAAACTACCGAGAGTATCCTGCCCTCATGGCAAGGCCTGGCAAGTACCTGTGGCATATCTGATCACTGTAGGATCACTGTCATCCCATTGCTCATCGATTTGTTCGAGCGGGCACCAGTAACATCTCTCATTGTGAGTGAGACTTATTGTTACTGTCTTTGGCATATCCAATAAACCACGGGTAGCTTGCCAGGCTCTGCCGTGCGGGCTAGATACTCTCGGTAGCTTGCCGGGCTCTCCAAGCGGTAGGGCATATTTGATATGCCAAAACAACAGTAACAGCAAGTCTCATAATGGAGACGTTACTGGTGGACGCTCGAGCAAATCGATGAACAATGGTACGACAAAGCTACAGTATGATAAGCACAAAAGTAGTGATAACCAGCTATTTAGGTTGTCATCAGGACTTCAATTTATAGGTGGGAACTGACTCAATATGGATTTGTTTGTTTGTTTGTTTGTTTGCTCTTTTGGGTCACAGCTTACTGTTAGGAGCTTACACATGGCTCTGTGCTCAGTGCACCATATTTGTTGTCAGGGATCCAACTGGGTCACTCATTGCAAAGAAAATGCCTTAACCTGTGTACTACCTCCTGGCACCAAAACAGCAGTTTCTGTTGTGAAGGGATTTGGATTACTTTGTTTGAGGGACAACTCAGTATTCTTCACATGTGGTTGTGTGGAAGGAAGAGTATGCCTAACATTTAATTCAGTGAGCGGTATATGCTTACAAGCATCATGTGATTCCAGGGTGCTAGTATAATTTTCTACTTGCATAAACTTCTACTTTTGGGAGCCTGAATGATAGTACAACACTTGTATTGCATGTATCCAACCCAGGTGTGATTCCCAGCACTACATATGGTTTCTCTGAGCTCACCAGACTTGAGTGATCCCCGAGTGCACCATGAGGAGTAAGCCCAGAACACTGCGGTGTGGATCACAAACCAAAAACTTAAAATGAAAACAACCAAAAAACTTCCATTTATGTGAAATCTAGCTGACTTTGAGGGAAATATATAAGATCAAGGAGGAAATGGGGATTTATTCGTTTAAATTTTCACTTTTTTTCAGGTATGACTTCAAAGTTGCATATTACCTATCTTACCTTTCAAATACTTTACTTGAAAATGAAGCAGCTTACATATTGGGATTCATATACAGTGCTATTAGTAATCATTTGCAGGCACATGATTGCAATAGCACACCTATCACATTACACACTCTCCCTCTACCACATACTCCAACAACTGTCCCTCCCAAGTTTCCCACCTACTTAGTTTTCCCATTATATTGCCTTTGGACTTTATACTAGCAAGTATTACTATGGTTTGGGATATGTATCTTCCTTTTGGATTTGAAATTTATATGATGAATAGTGAATGTGTAAATAGTTCTCCACAGACAAGATGCTAACTTGGTAAACCATAGAAAATTAGTTGTTTAGAAACTTAAGTGAGCATTTCTAATGTTAGAATAATCTCTTTTCATTTTAGAAGTGCCCTCATGTTTGCAGTACATCATGATTCACCAGATATGGTTCAGCTTCTCCTCGATCATGGCGGCGATGTCTCTTGCACTGATTGTTTTGGCCAGAGCGTATCAACACATGCTCGCTTATATGGTTTTCCTAGGTAAGAGCTGACGTTCAAATGCAAAACTGAGCTCTACAACAACTTACTCTTTCTTTTTCTTCTAACAAGCCTGATTTAATAATTTGGTCCAAAAATTCTTAGAAAGGCAGTAAGAAAGTTGAAGCAACCAGCCAAACGAAAGACTAGATTAGTGAGCACTAGGAGGGAGCACAGCATTCTTTTTTTTTTTTAATTGAATCACCGTGAGATAGAACATTACAAAATTGTTCATGATTGCATGTTCACGATTGCTGCTCGGATCGGACTGGGCCTGCTCCGCCCAGATTTCCCTTTTCCCAGTAGCTAGGCACTCACACCCAGGAACGGCCCCCGCACCCTGAAATCCTGTCAATGGCCAGCATGCAGACACTTAAAAGCAAGCTACCGGAAGCGATATCTTATAGCCTATTTCTCCCTCTGGGAGAACCTGGCAAACTACTGGGAGTTACCTGCCCACATGGGAGAGCCTCGAAAGGTCCCCATAGTGTATTAATATGCCAAAACCAGTAGCAAGCTGGGTCTCATTCCCTTGACCCTGTAAGAGCCTCCAGTACAGCATCGTTGGAAGGACAGACGAGTAGAGAGAGGCTTCTAAAATCTCAGGGCTTGGACAAATGGAGACGTTACTGAGACCGCTTGAGAAATTCAACGATCAATGGGATGATGATGATGATGATGATGATGATGATGATGATGATGCATTTTCAGTCACACAATGTTCCAACACCCATCCCTTAACCAGTGTAATTTCCTAGCACCAGTGTCCCCATTTCCCTCCCATCCCTTCAAGCCACCCCTAACCCCAGCCTTTCTGAAGAGAGGCAGGCACCTCACTTCTCTCTGTGTCTTTCTTTTTCTCACTCCCATTTTAGGCATTATGGGTTGTGATACAGGTGCTGAAAGCTTATCATCTGTATCACTTTGCCTGCTTTCAACACTGAGTTCTTGTCAAGAGTGATCATTTCCAACTAGTATTGTCATAATGGATCCTCCTCTATCTTAACTACCATCCATCTCCCACACCATTGACAAACCATTGACCAGTCCTCCTGACCCATTTTCCCTGGCATTGGATATTAATGTCATACTGGTTTTTTTTTGTATACCACATATAAATTTGGTTATTCTATATCAGTCCCTCTCCTTCTGACTCATTTCACTCAGCATGATACTCTCCAAGTCTGTAGACATCTATAGGCAAATTTCATGACCTCGTTTTTTCCTAACAGCTATGCAGCATTCCACTGTGTAGATGTACCAAACTTTCTTTATCCATATATCTTTTCTTGAGCACTCAGGCTGTTTCCAGATTCTGGCTATGGTGAACAGTGCTACAACAAACAGAGAAGTACAAATTTGTGTGTCTTCTGTGTGTCTTTGGACCCCCAGGGCATATTTCCAGAAATGGTATTGCTGGGACAAATACAATCTCAGTTTCTAGTTTTTTTTGAAATGTCCATATTATTTTCCAAAAAAGGTTGGAGCAGTCGGCATTCCCACCAGCAGTGAATGAGGGTCCCTTTCTCCCCACATCTGTGCCAGCACACATTGATTATTCTTGTTCATTTGTATGTGTACCAATCTCAAGCACAGCTTTCTTTTTCTAGGATTTTTGTACCTTTATCTTTAAGAATCCTGATAATACAAGCTCAGAATTGCAGAGGATATTCCATGTGTCACATTGTTTATGGGCCTCCCAAAATGCCACATGTTTCAGTTTTGTGATGAATTACTTTCAAATGTTTTTTATTCTTTTGATTTTTTGTTCTCAAGCAACATCTTAGACTTTCCACTAATGTGCTCTGCACTCATCGCCATCTGGAATTCTCCAGCAACCAATGGGATTCCTTTAATCAAAGTGGGACAGTCCTCTTTCATAATTGGAATTTAGGTAGAGGATAGAAAAGACTAATCGTTTTTTGTTTCCATTGATTTTGATGCTTCAGTAATTCTGTTGGATCTAGTGCTACAGTTTTGTCGTGGGTGACCTGGCTTCCAGAATAGCCTTGCTGCTGTGAATTTATCAGTCGTGGTGATCCAAAAATTAATCAGAGTCAATATTTTCCCTAGTTGACTTACATGGATTGCACGTAGACTACCTATTCCAAAGCATCAGCACCTAATTTGGTAGAAGGGCCAAAATTTAGACTCAATGTAATAAATATTAGCTGATTCATTGAGTGGCATGGAAGGAACAGTATTAATTGAAGTGAAACTTGATTCTTAGACCTTTACTCATAGTAAGTTAGCTAGAATAATTGGTGGCAAGTGTTATGCAATTTAACAAATTTCTGTATAACAAATTAAGGAAATTTCATACAAATATTTGGGTGGGGGTGTGTTTCATATTCCAAACCAAATACTGAGTCTGAATAGGGCCTGGGAGCAAGGTCAAAGGTGGAAGGAAAAACTTTGATATGGAAATCTGGTTTCCTGCATGCCATACAATCACCACCACTAAGAGCAACCCCTAGCAAGAAGGAGGGAGGCTCCGAAGCCCCAACAAGGATAACCCTACCCAAAAAATACCCAAAATGTAAAGTCAGTCACATTTTCTCAAAGCTACAATATTTCATTGTTAGAACCTAGTGAAAACTAATACTGTAATTTAAGTGGGGTTTCAAAATTGTGCCCGTAATAAAAGTCAATAATAATAATTCCATGGTACCAGTCTTTTTTGTTTCTGCACATAGAGTATGCTGCTATATTTTTCCAATTCAAGTCATTCAACAACCTTGTGAAACAATTTAGTGAGAGCTCTGTTTTATGGAGAAAACCTCTGAGCGGAAGAGAATCCTCTTCTCTAGAAAATATATCTGTTGGTTCAAAAGCCAGGACTTTTTCAAAGTTAAAGATAACTTGGGCTGGAGCTATAGCACCACAGGTAGCCTTGCACGTGGGCAACCCAGGTTTGATACTCCGCCCCTCTCAGAGAGCCCTGCAAGCTACCAAAATGTATCTTGCCCACACGGCAGAGCATGGCAAACTACCCATGGCGTACTTGATTGCCAAACACACTAGCAACAAGTCTCACAATGGAGATGTTACTGGTACCTGCTCAAAAAATTGATTAGCAAAGGGATGACAGTGATACAGTGACAGTGAAAGATACCTTCCATTAGGTCAAGTTAACTATTTCAATAATAGAGAATTCTCTTGGTTCTTAGTTTCAGTCCTTTCACCCCTTTTATTCCCTGCTGACTAAAATGCATGTAGCCATTTTATTTTGAAATTTGTATAAAGTTTAGATTGTAATGTCCTCATGAAGAGGTTTGAAATATTCTAGGAATGTTTTCATTTTCATTTGTTAAGTGGTAAATATTTCTCTACTTTTGATGTATAGAGCTCAACGCCTTGTTTATGCATATAGAAAAGAAAGGAATAAGAATATTTCTCAAACTAAAGATTCAGGTAAGAGCTCCGATCATGAATAAACACTAATTGTTCTAAAATCCATGAGGAACATAAAAAGAAGTAAGTTTTGATAGTGAGTTACAAAGAGCCACAGTGCAACTTTTGTTTGCTGTCCTTCGTAAAAGCTTTAATTTTCTCTTTAATTATCTATGAAATTCATGACAGTTAAATGAAATTTAAGACTAGTATTGTTTTTGAAAATTAGTTACTCAGTCATGGTTTTAAAATATGGAACTATTTTTACAAAAATGAAAAACAGCAAAGAATTTAATCTGAGATCATGGAGATAACCATAGGAGCTAAAATGCTTTTGTTGCTGGCAGCTCCCCAGTTTCTATCCCCAGAACTCAGAACATATGATTCCCTCAGAACCATCAGGAGTTACCTGAACACAAAGCCAGGAGTAATCCCTGGACACTGTAAGGTGAAAACCCCAACAAAGCAAAACCAAAATTCAAGTTAGTATATCGTATGTTGGTGTACAACATCTCACAATCTCAGCCCTAGCTAGGCTTGGATGTAAAAATTGTTTTTCTGTTCCTGTTACTTTAACTGACTGTGCTTCTGGTTGTATAACTGACTTTGATACTGTTAGTGTTGCTAAGTTAATTTGCATATTCTGCCTATGTGGCTGCATATTAAGCCAGAACATTAAGCTAGTTAATTAAAGGGGCTGAACAGGCTGTTCTGGGTCACAGCACAACATCAGAGACAGTTTGTGATCCTCCATTAGGTATTTTTTCTCATGCATATCTCAATGCCTCAGACTGTCTAACCAAACCTTACTGCAACAATTGTATAAATCTTATGTCATTGAATTGTAATTAATGGAAGTTAATATAGGGAGAGCTCTTTAGAACTTCATAGGGGATTGCATTTATCATGTTAAAATTACTTGAATATCTGATGATTAGGAACTAAGGTATTTTTTTCGATATCATATACATATGTCAAGCATTGGAACTGCTATTCCTTGCCAGTATGTCATAATACAAATAAGATATTGGATTTTGAAAATGTTTACTGCCAGTACAGTAGTCTGAAAGAAAAAGCTTTGGGGAGAGGCATATACTGTTCCCCTTCCCCTTTTTTCCTTTTGGGCATCATAGCTACTCAGGGATTACTTACTCTTAACTCTATGGAATGGTTGCTATTACAACAGCCAAGTAAAAACTTACATATGTAAACATTTGTTATCATTTGCTTGGTGTTAAATTTTTATGAAGATAATTTTGAGCCCTTGTAAGGAAGCACTAGGGAAAAAAATGTAAATCTATTATTTCCAATCTATTATTTCTAAAGGTTCAAGGAGGAAATATCAACTGACTCAAGTAAAATAGAAACCACATAAGTTTAACTTTTGAAAACATTTTTGTTTTATGTCTGTCTCTTATGGCTGGGATTGTTAAAACAACGTATCTGATGATAACCATTTTGGATCAAAACTTTATTATTTTATTTGATTAGATAAATATCATTCTGTGGGAGAGGGGAGTTAAAAGATCCCTAGAGGCATTGCCTAGTTCTATGAAAATTATTATTATCTACTTTAAAATGTTTAATCGTTGTGAAATAGAGACTTATGTAGTTATTCATGAATAAGTTTCAAGCATACAGTGTTCCAAAACCAATCCCTTTACCAGTGTCCACTTCCCATCATAAACACCCCAGTTACCCTCCTGCTCCTCCCCTATCCTGTCTCCAGAGCAGGCCCTTTCCCTCTGCACCATTGTCTTGCTATTCCTGTTTCTAACTGATTTTCCGCCCTCCCCTTCCCCCAGTGGCAAGCTTCTTCTTAAAGAACAGTTAGAAGAGTTCTCCCACTCTTCTTTTCTAAGACCGTTTGAGCTCTGTTATTCCTTTGAGTTTCCTTATTTCCTGCATATTAGAAAGATCATCTTGTGTCTATCTCTTTCCCTCAGACTATCTTCATTCAGCATGATACTCTCCAGATCCATCCACATAGGAGAAAATTGCATGATTTTATCTTTTACTTATTGTTTTTGATAAAAGTTTTTATTCATTATTCTTCTCATTTTTTTGATGGGGTTGGATGCTTTGCTCATATACCAATGCTCTATACATTTTGGATATTGGTGAAGTGGTGAAGTGTGTGGGATGTCTGTGTGTCCTGGTCTCCATTTCTGAAGAGGAGCAGAGGATTCTTAATGTAGTCTCATTTGTATATCTTTGCTTCCACTTGATTAGTCAAAGGCAAATTCTGCTGTAAAAATGCCTCTGGCTTCATTGTCATGGAGAATCCTCCCAATATTTTCCTCAGTGAACTGTATAAAGTTCAGGAAGTGTCAAGGTGTTTAATTCATTTTGACTTTTGTGCATGGTGTTAGAAATCTGAGTTGTTTTGTTTTTTCTTTTTCATGAAGGTCTGTCTTTGTTTCAGTATAATACTGTTGAAGGTTGAAGTTATGGGAACTCATTTTCCCGAGGATTGCTTTGCTATCAATGGGTGTTTACTGTTCAGTATGAAATTCAGGAGTGCCTAATGTATATCTTAGAAAATGTCATGAGTATATTTATAAAGGACTACACAGAATCTGAATAATGCTTTTGGGACTATTGTCATTTTGAGGATTTTAATCCTCCCATTCTATGAACTGGTGATGTGTTTCCATTTTCAATCCTGTCTTCTTTTATTTCTTTAAGAAGTCTCTCATAGTTCTCTTTGGATAAGATGTTGAATAAAGTCTATTCCTAAGTACTCGATTTTCTGAAACACGATTATGAACTGAATTGATTTTTAATCTCTTTTTCATTATTATTGTATAGGAAAGCCCTGGAGTTTTCAGCCCTCCGCTCTCCTATATTTCCTCTATTTTGTTTTATTTCTGTGAGATTTTTGTAAAGTCTTTAGGGTTTCCTAAATATAGTACTATGTTATCTGAAAAAAGAACTTGGCTTCTTCCTTTCCTGTCTGATGATGTCAATATCTTTTTATTTCTTAAATGTTGTGGCAAGTACTTCCATTACTATACTGAATGTTTGTATCTTTGCATTTGTGTTCATCAGGAATATTAGTCTGAAATCATCTTCTTTTTTCTTTACTGTCCAAATGTAAGCAACTGATGGTTAGATTTGATTTTCTAATCCATTTTGCTACTCTCTTTTTCTTAATTGGGTCATTTAGGATGTTGAGTGTGAGTGAGATTATTTGTCATAGGGTTTGGTGCCATCTTTCTGTAGAAGTTTGGTGTATTTGTGAGATATATTTTGTCTTATATTTGCTCCTTAAGTTTTTCTTGTAAACATGGATTTGAGTCTATGAAATTCCTGAGATGTTGTTATTTGTGAAGTTCTGTATCATCCCTTCATACAGACTCCTTCAAACAGACTCTCATTCTCTACCATCTGAATGAGATCCTGGCTGACTGCGGTATTCTTGATGAGACATTCATTTCATTTACTTTATTGCTACTATATCCCATCATTGTGTTCAGGCCCAGAGCGTCTCATTTGATATATCTGCTATAAATACTACCAATGTTCTTTTGTATATAATTTCCTTCTTTGGTCTCACTGCTTTCAGTATCCTGTCTCTAATATGCTTGTCATTCTGATTTGGCTATGTCTTGGAATATTTTCTGTGCACTTCCTTTAACTGGTAACCTTCAAGTCTCCTGAATTTGCATGCATGCACTTTTCACCTCTGGGAACTTCTCAGCAAGGATGTCTTGAACTGTTGCTTCTTCATTGGTATTGTCTTCCTGACCTTCTGGAACCCCAGTGATTCTTATATTGTTCTCTTGAATTTATTGTACAGTTCTCTAGTCTACTGTTAATTTACTTTGAGGGTCCGCCCCTCCCCCCACCTTGAGATGCTGTTGTCTGGAGGTTTTCTGCAACTCATCTTGGAGCTCACTGGTTTTATCATCAGTCACTCTGCTGCTCAGGCCTAAAAGTGAATTTTCCATTTTATCTACCAAGTTCTTTGAGTCTGTCATTTCTGCTTGTAGTTTTCTCCTTTCTGCTCTCATATTTTCTTATGTTTAATAGGCTATGCATTATTGTTTCTGTGAACTCAGAAAACATCCTCCACATTCCCTCTTTAAAATCTTTGTGCAAACTTTATGCGAGAGGTTAAATATTTGACTAGTACATGGGTCTTCAAGGCTTCTATTTTGTTCACTAAGCCTTATTGGCTTCTGCTTTGCTTATCCATTTTTCTTTTTGCAATCTTGGGACTGAGTCTCTCCAGCTCGATCAGCCACTACTGGAGAGCTTTCTGGGTTGCCTACATTGATGGTATTGTCTTTGTTCCCTGTTAAAACTATTCAGCATAATTTGCTAATTCTTTGTCTCTGTTTTCTTTCCTTGGCCCAGGACAATTTGTTCTATGTGGGATATATGGGAGGAGTGCTGTTTAGCTGAGCCCACAGCCGAGTGCTTTACTCCTCTGCTCACCTATTTACACAATTAATATTTTTCACTCCAGTATAGTGCCCAGTAGGGACCCAACTGAAAAATTTTCACAAAGGATCATTTTTAAATACTATTCCTTTTCTTTTCCTTTTAGTTTTTGAGGCACTATGATTTAGTTATAGTTGGTCTTCAACTATACACAATTTTCCAACACCTCTACCATCTTCAGTATCAGCTCCCCTCCACCAGTGTCCCCAGTTTCCCTTCTCCCCCACCCCAACTTCCTCAAAAATAGGCGGGCACATTTTTAAGTTTAGTTGTTGTAGTTTTTAATTTTCTGTTTTAAGACTTCCTGGTTCTGTGGTCCAGATGCGTACTTACACATTACCACTACACTTCCAATCATTTTTATCTGTTAAAAATTCTGCAGTTTTAATAATAATTTTAAAACAATTTAATCCTCTCTTTTTTATTTCTAGTGGATGAAGATACTGAAAGAAGTACTGAAAGCAGGTAGAATGTTATGAATGAATAAAATTAAGAAATAAGTAAATACATAAAATAACTAAAGGATGTCAAGTTTCCTTGGTTTCTTTTGAGCACCACTTAGTGATCATTCTATTTTAGGACAGGAATGATATTGCGTGCTTTATATTTGTTTCACTTATAATACTTGTCTTTGCAAAGTAACTAATCTTTGATCTATGCAACATTTTCTATTTATGTAACTGTGGGTTAAAGGAGGTTGATTCTTCAACGCACACTTTTATATTATAAAGTAGTTACCTATGGATTGCCTATTAGCCTCCCTGGCTTCTAAATCCATTCTCTTGTCTTTGATCAGAGATTGGTAGCTACTTATATATTACTGGCATGTACTGTATGCCAGTCTGATCAGATCAGACATTAAATTTAGTTTCTTTTTTCTCAATGTTAAGGCTTTTCATAAGGAACTAGATAGTCTAAACATTTTGATGAATAATCGCTTTGAATTTCAGTGATAACTCCTTAGCTAGTTCACACACTTGGTCAAATTAGGGTATCTCAGTAAACTTGGGTCACAGATGAATTGGCATTTCCTAAAGAAATATGTAAGCTCTACTAAGCAATGCATTGGCAAGAATTACCTACATAACCATGTCTTTCCCTTATTTTGATGAATTATTTTTCACTAAAGTAAGAATATCTGTTTATAAGGCTGGAGAGAGAGTGAGTGGATAAGGTGCTTGCCTTGCACAGGGCCAATCCAGATTTGATCCCTGGCATCCTAGAGAGTACTCTGAAGTCTCTAGGATGAAGTCAGGATATCTATTTAGAGGTAGTTCTATTTTACTTAAATAAGCATACATTTAGGGTTGTTTGTTTTTTCTGTTTTCAGTACTGAATGATTTTCCAATCTCATTTTTCTCCTTCAACTTGTTTCTTTTGTTCTTCAAGTTTTACCTTTTTTTTTCAATTCCTTCTTGTTCAGTGAAAGGCAGTAATTTTCCCAGAATTGCATACCTGAGTACATTTAGGCTTATGCCTGTAGGGACCCAGATTGTTTATTTTATTCCAAAAATAACAGCATGCATGGGGCACACAATGCTCTCACATACCTGATTTTTCTGAGGTTATTTGAGTTTAAATTTTTTTTTCATCTAAACATCAAATGCTCTCACTCTTATGAAGATGCGCTTTTATCTTCTCCCCATGAAAATTTTCACCAATCTTAAGTATTTCCCTGAATGGTCAATGCTCCTTTTGGAAGAGTGGATTGACCACAGGTTGTCTGATCTTGCTAATTTGAAGGTTGAAGGTTGACCCTTGCTAATGAAATTCTCCATGTGATTTTTCCTCCCTGAAGTTTCCAATTTCCTGCAGATTCTCCTCCCTTGATGGTTATTTATTCAAAACCTCTGAATCTAAAAATCATCAGCTGGTATTAAGAAAATTAACAACTCTGATGTTATCTGAAAGCAGTGATTTCACAATTTTCCTATAAATTGGAGATAATCGGTGAGATTAACTCTCAGTTAATCAAGATCTGCTAAGAGGTGACTAAATAAAAAGGGGAAAGATCTACTTGACCAGGCTTGAGCCCCAAGTACTGTCTAAAAGTGCTCAGTTAATTTGTCCACTAGGGGACATATTAACTCACAAATTTAATACCACAATTTATAATTGGTGAATTATTTCTATCAGAATAAACATTGCTACAAGAGTGCTAATAACGGAGATTAATAACAATGACAAATACTGCAGTGTTTCCATGTTAGAACCCTGGCATATCATGGATGCTTTGCTGAACTGGGGATTCCAAAGAGTGCCAGGAATATGGTTAAGTAATAATTATATGACTGCTGCTCTACTTCTTTGAGTATTTTATATTTGTGGGCAATTATCACCTCATTAAGTATTATTACCACCTTGTAAAGTCAAGCAGTCAGTCAAGTCCTGTTCTATAGAGGAAGATTTTGAGCTGATGTCATTTGCAAATCAGATAGGTGTTGGTCAACAGTTAGGATTCCTCTAAGTGAGATTATTTTTATCATGTCAGCATGGTTAGTTTTAGTTGCCTCAGGGTACACTTGACCATACCTCTTGAATTCTGTGCTTATAAAAATATTGTGCAGGACTTTGGGAATAGGGTACTTGGATACCCTTGAAAAGGGTACGTTGCTTGGATATAAAATATTCCAGAGTTTTGTAAGTTTTCTGATACATGTTCAAGTATTAATCTTAATCTTATTTTTCACATTTTTATCAATAAATAGTAAGTCCTCACTTGAAGACAAGGTAGACAAGAGCAAGAAGTCCCCTTCAAGTCAGAGTGCAGGTAACTGTTTAGCAAGTGGATTACTCTTGACAAATGTAATCTATGCAAATTAAATAGTGATTTTCATGAAAATCATGAAAAAACGTCAATGAAATTTGGTAGAACATAAGTGTACATTACTAATGAACATATTGTGATTGTTTTTTATTTCTTAAATATTAAGCTTTTGTCATTGTGAGGAAACTACTACCTAGAGGTTATTCTCATTTGACTAAAGCACAACTTATCTAATCATTCAAAAGTCACATTGCAAAATATATCTGGCTGGGGGTGACCAGGGGAGAGCCCTGGCGACTCTCCCTGTCAGCCGCCCCCCGGGTACGGGGGTCGGTCCCGGACAGCTCGCCCAGCCAGAGCAGCCCGGGCCATGGGGCAGACAGAGGAGGAAATGAGGGCCAAACCAGTTGATCGGATCAGTTGCCATTTATTCCATTCTCCTGTGTCTCTGTCCGCTTCTCTCCTGCTCTTGATTTCTCCCCCAACCCACTCTTCCAGCCTAGTTAAATCCTCAGAGTATCAGGGGTCTGGGGCTTACACATAGGTGTGGTCACAATCAATAGGGGTAAAGTTCTTTACCTCAGGGGATGCTGCTTCTAGGACAATGAATAATATCTGAAGCCAATTAAGTCCCAAGTTACAAAAGCATAACATTGTCTTCTTGTGTCTATACAAAAAAGAACATTGTTTTAAAGTAAACTAGTCAAAAAACACAAGGAGAGGAGAAAGGCAATATTAACTTACAATGTAAGTTCAGTGTCCTACAAAGATCTGACCTTACAAATTAACAGTCTGATTAGGGGGAAAAACTGATTAACTGTTTAGGGAAGAGAGCATAGAGAAGTGGTTACAGATAGACAAAGGAATGGGAATGACTCGGGAGCACCTTGATGGGTGTGACTGGGATAAACCTAAGCTCCTTGTGGCAAGGGGGAAAGGACAAAGCAATGTCATCCTACATCTCCCCTTTTCTGTTTACAAAATTACAAAACTTTGAAATAGAAAGAGGAACAATTCCAAATACAATACAGTCTTAGAAGTTGTAGTAAAATTTCAGTCTGACCCTGGGCCCAGAGCGGTGCTTATAGTAAAGCGTCCAATTGTCCTGCACTGCCCAGGGGTGATGAGAGTCACCAATGATGAGAGTCATTTAGTCGCATTTTGAAGAAATGAAGTGTCTGGATCAAAATTGAAGAGTTGTTCCTGTAACAGCATCAGTAGTGGTTGCAGCATTGAGTCTCAGAGGAGCAGCTATTAAGAGTCTGATAAATTTCAGGAAGCACTGGAACAGGAGCATCACAGCTTCTGGCAGGAGAACTTCAGCAGAGGAATGCAGACATTCTCTGGTCAGGTTCATCAGCAGCCATGGATGTGCAACCTAGCATATGTTTGAGAAAAAACACTTTTTTGAAGTTATCAGGGGCATTGACAATTGAGGTTTGGTCTCCATGCCTGTGGATAGAGAAAGAGACAGAGGGAAGCTCCAATATGAATGGATATCCTAGAGAGAAATGAAAAGGTGTTCCTCTTAAGAGTCATTCCTTTTTCCTTCAGGAAACTGTGAGTTCCAAAGAAAGGGTAAAAGTAAAGTATTGCTGATTCAAAATCCACAGCCTGTAAAAGAGGGGTATAAGGAATGCTCTTAATGTGACCTTATGATATGCTAAAGGAGCAAGAGGCCTTTTCTTCAGGTCCTCTGACACCGGCTCCTCTTCTTTTCTTGTGATTTCCAGCTTGGAGCTGGAATTTGAAGGGTTGTGAGCCTCTTGCGAGCTGAGAATCCACATGAGGTGGATGTATTTGACTTCTGATAAGATGTAACAGGATCCAAAATTTCTCAGTGGGGTTATCATCTGTTAAAACAAAAGCATAGCCTTTTCCTCGAATGATAAAATACCTCAATTGATAAAATACCTGCTACACTCAATTGATAAAATTCCTCCTTTTTTTGGTTTTTGATTTAACATTCCATATGTGCACTGAATATGGAGAGGTGGTGGGCTTAAAGCCGCAGTGTTCCCCATTAAAAAGGGGTTATAGTAACTGTATAAGGGCAGGAAATATCCAAGGCTGCACTTCCTGCCGTCAATGGCTGCGATTCTATTGACTGGAGCTCTGAAACGCCACACTGGGGAGAGGGGCTGCAGTTGGGAATATCCTCTGATTTTACGGGGCCTGGGGCTGGCCCCACCGCAGGTTTCCCGAATTGGGGTCAACAGCTGCATCAAAATTGAAGCGACAATCTCTGGCCCAATGATTTCTCCTCTTACACCGGGAACAGGGCCCTGGAGGTGCAAGTCTGGCTCTGCAGTCTCTGGCCCAGTGCTTTCTCTTCTTACACCTGGGATGGGGTCCAGGACGTGCTCTCACAGTAGGACAGCTTGGGGGCGCTTTGCAATGTTTACGAAAGTGGCTTAGTTTTCCACAATTAAAACATCTTTTCTCTCTCATGTTGGGTGTTGTAGTTTGCAACAGAAGTATTGAGTGGCCATCATGTTCAGTCTATAGTCTACTTTTGGTATGCAGCCTTCAACCTGAGTGAGTCCTCCCAAAATTCTCTACTAGGTGTTCCCTTGGGAATGCCCTGCCACAGAGGCAGGTCAGGTTGTGGGGGATGGGGTGAGGGTGGTGGGAAGGATACTGGAAACATTGCTGAGGGAGAATGGGCACTGGTGGAGGGATGTAAACCAAATGCAAACATGAAAGTTCATAAGTTTGTAACTGTAAAAAATTAATTAATTTAAAAAAAAACATCTTTTCTGAGCTTGTAAGGCATAGACCTCAACAGATTTTGTCTTCACCTTAAGTTTAACAGAAACAACATTCCTGCATGCTTTCAAGTACCCCATTATATCTTCCTTCTTGGTAAGAGGGCATAGAATGGCCTGGCAATCCTCATTAGCATTTTCAAAGGCCAATTGTTTAGTCAACAGCTCATGAATTTCCTTACCCTTAACCTGCCTTTCAATGGATTACCTCAACCTTCCTAGGAAATATGCATAAGGTTCTGAGGCTCTCTGGACAATCTCTGTAAAACTTCTTTTAAATTCTGCATCTGCATCAACTTTCTCCCCACAGCAAGCAGGGCTGCTTCGTGGACATGAGCAAAAACAGCAGGAGGCAAAGTGACTTGCCTTTCAGGATCCTGCCATTCCCCTTCACCAATTAACATCTCATAAATGAACTTAATCCCTGAAAAGTTTTGTTCAGCATGGCCTAAGCCTTTAAGCTTTGCCTTGGCCTCATCTCTGAGCAAGTACTCATCACATTCTCCACTGCAAGTACTGAGAAAGGCTTAAGCACATCTTAGCAGCCATGTGAAAATCTTGAGGTACCCAGTAAGCCTTTTTACTCCAGTCTTTAAAATACTCCCTACAGTACAGAGATGAAGGCCCGTACAAGACACAAGTCTTTTTGAAATGACTGAGAGAATCCATCCTTAATCTGTGATAAGATGGAGGCTGCTGCTTCTCTGCCTGGACCTAGCGATTGGGAACATGTCCCAAACAGTCTGGAGGCTGATTAGCTGAGTCATTCTTGGACTCAGAATCTGAGAAAGTAGCAGCAGACTCATAATCTGCATCACTTTCATCTGATGCACTGGAAGTGGAGCTATATATTTTTATATATAAAAATATATGAGAAATATTTTTACTATGAAAACCCTTTTGAGACTTAGGTGTGGGAGGAACTGAGGCCGTATTGTTAGGGCGCGGATCGAGATCTCCCTTACCGACAAAGAGTCCAGAGACTGCAAACAGCAAGCAGGGTTTATTGTAAGACTGGCTAGCCAGAGTCAAGCCGCCTACTCGGACACGCAGGTCAGCAGGTTGGGCAAGACCCCGAGCTTATCCAAAGGAGATCTTATATAGGCCTTCCCCAGCCGTTACAGCAGAGCCCACGCATTTCATAGCCAATAGATTTGTAATATTGCAAACTTTCTTAACCAATCCATTTAAAACGACATCACTCCTTAGCCTATGGTTTTAGAGATCAGTATTCGCGCCAACATTCAGGAATGTCCTGGTTCTGGGGGCAGTCCTGGGTCTTGTGACATGGGTCTTGTGATATGGGCCTTATGACATGCATCTGGTTATCTGGTCTGACCACCACTCTTTTTGTGACCCAGGGCGCCTGGTTCCAAATTCCTTGCTCAGGGACAGATAAGTTATTTTACAATGCAGTTTCCTGTAAAAGAATCTTAAGACAGTTAAATAGATTCCTATGGCCTGTCCTGGAATTCCTGGGCCAGTCCTTCACATTCCTCTCTTTCCCTGCTTCATATTGAGGAATACTTCTCTATGGCTCCTATGTTCCTATACCTAGGAGCAACTTTCCTCAGTAGGTGGCAGCGCCTGGTATTGTTGCCTTAGGACTAGGAGTTAGACAGTATTGACGTGCTCCTTAACAAAGGTCACTAATCGATTTAAGATGCAGGGCCCTATGGTCACCATGATCAGAAGGATTAAGAGAGGGCCTGTCAGGGCCGAGAGGAGAGTGGTTAGCCAGGGAGACTGATTAAACCATGACTCAAACCAACCCTCCCTGGCCTCCCTTTCCCTTTGGCGCTGCTCGAGGCCTTCCCGCAATTTAGCCATGGAGTCTCGGACCACCCCCGTGTGGTCTGCGTAGAAGCAGCACTCTTGAGGAGCAGTAAATCTAGTCCCCTCCTATTCTGGAGTACCACCTCCGACAGCGAAGTTAAAGACTTTTCAAGGTGACTAATGGATTTTTTAATACGATCTAAATCCTTGTCTACGGCTGCCCTGGGGGAGGTAAGACCCGAGTGTTGGGTGGCTAAAGAGGCAATGCCGGTACTGGTTCCTGCAAGGCCTATTCCAAACAGGGTGGCAATCGTTAGGGTGGTATGGGTTCCCTCCTGACTTGGTGCTGTCCCTCTGGTTGGCTAGACCAATAGAGAATAGGGGCCTCACCGGAGTGGTAAATAATTCTGGGTACTATCACCACCGTCAGGCAGAACTCCCGGGAAGCATTGAATACTGACTCAGCCAGATGTGGAGTGAGTCCAGAAAGCGAAGACACCCACCAGGTGCCAGCAGCTGGCGTCACCCATACGGAGTTGTTCCAGCCCGGGTTGGTAAAGTGACGGGCACAGAGTTCAAATTTCTCTGGTGGAACTGTGCCCACACAGCTCCCCTGGCCACTTACTTGGGTTATGGTCAGGCCAGTACTGGGGTGAGAATCCCAGTCACCGCGGGGGGCAGAAAAGCTGACATTACATGAAACATTAACTCCGATGGCCTCGTAAAACAGAGGAGCAGGGCTAAGGCACAGCCAGCATGACTCAGTTAGACTTGGGGCTGTCTTATTCAGAGCTACATACATGGCGTGCAACAAGAGCTCCAAGGACCCCAGTGGTTTGGGATGGAGGACGGCACCCATTGCCTGGCTTGGGCTAGGGGCACTATCATTAGCAGCTGTCAGACTTGCCAGGGAAGGTGGGGCAGGCCCCGGGCTCGTGGGGGTTAGCCTGAGGTCAGGCGGCTTCAATACGGTGTTGGGCCCTACTGGGGTGGAGACAGCCTCTACACGGAGTAGTATCTGGAACAGGACTCCCTTCCAGGGTCTCTTGTAAGGCAAGAGACCCCAGGTTAGTCCGTTCACCCACCTTTGGTCTGCCTTCCCGGCCCTGGTGAAAGAAACCTTAACCTGATTGGAATCTGGGGCCACCTGCCACTGCTGGAAAGGGTGGGTGAACTGTATGTTGATCAGATCCTGAGCTACTGACCATTTCCATTCCCCATCATTAGCCACCACACATTCCCACTTGGCACAGTAAAAGCTTTCCAACCCCCCACACTTCCAGCGCCATGCTCCAGTTTTATAGCCCGGGCAGGCAAAAAAACCATTTTTCCCGAGGGCCTGTCTATCCAGGAGCGGGGAGGTGTCTCCCAGCGCTCGTTTTCTCATGTAATGAACTTCCCCTTGTGGAGGGAGGGCATAGAAGGTACCCAGGACCTCCTCTAAGTTCACATACAGTTCTGGCCACCAAGTCCACAGGGTGCTGGCCGGGTTTGTAGTCAGGTTCCATTCCTCATGGGTGTCTCCTCAGGACCCAGGTCTGTCTGTACGGCTGGTGAGGGTTGCTGGCCATCTGCACCGGAGGGAAGATCACTAGGAGTATGACTAAGAGGTGGATGTACCATCGAGTGCACTGCTCCCGTGTCCAGAAGCACCTCATACCAGCCGGAGCTTGAGGGGATTCGAAGGGTGGTGCCGCGCGGTCCACTGAGGCTGAGGGAGACTCCTCTCCTCTCCCTCCCCTGCTCCTGCTCGTCGGACGTGGGAGTGATGGACCCAGGGTCCGATTCCATCGACCTTTAGGGCAGTGGGGGTAGTATAGAGAACAACATAAGGACCCTTCCATCGGGGCTCAAGGTTTCTGACATTATGCCGCTTCACCCAGACCTTGTCCCCAGGGACCAACCCATGCCCCGGATCCTCCCCTTTTCTCTCGTGGAACTCCTTGACTAGCGGCCATATCTGTTGGTGCACTCGGGACAGGGCTTGCAGGACTGTCAGGTAGTCTGGGGGCACAGCAACTTCTCCCGGTGGAGCAAAGGTCCTTCGCGTGATGGGTGGGGGTGCCCCATAGAGGATTTCAAAAGGTGTCAATCCATGGACATAAGGGGTGGTCCTAGCTCGAAAAACCGTGAGGGACAGGAGCGTCACCCAGTCCCGCCAGTCTCGAGAGCCAATTTAGTCAAAGTCTCCTTTAAGGTCCGATTCATCCTCTCTACCTGCCCAGAGCTCCGGGGGATTAGATTCACAATGTAACTTCCAATCAGTTCCCGTAGCTTGGGCTAGTCCTTGCAGGACCATGCTAATGAAAACCTGGCTGTTGTCTGTCCCAATCGAGTCGGGAACCCCATATCGGGGTATGATCTCTTCTAGCGGGACCTTAGCTACCACCTGGCTAGTCTCATGCTTTGTTGGGAAAGCTTCCACTCAGCCCGAAAAGGTGTCTATCAGAACTAATAGGTACCGGTACCCATACTTGCCTGGCTTGACCTCAGTAAAATCCGCCTTCCAACTCCTCCCCGGACTCCTCCCCACTTCCCTGCTACCTGTATGCATGCCCTTCCGCATGGCCGGTCTCATCTGGGCGCAGGCAGTACAAGCGTCCGCGATCTGTTGCAGGCTTGCGGTCATAGCAGGATAGACCAGGCGTGCGGCGGTGAGTAGCTCCGCTAGCCCAAGTGGGAGGTTCGATGCATGTTGCGGGCCAAGAATTCACCTCGCTGGCGAGGGAGGACTATGGCCCCGTCCAGACTTCGGTGCCACTCTCCGGGGTCTCTAGCCTTCTCTGTGGTCCACTGCCTTTGTATCCAGTCCAGGTCTGCAGGGGAGTAGTGGGGCTCCAGCGGCAGCTCGGGGAGTTCGGGTATTGGCAAGGAAACAGCTAGGGTGGGTGTGCCCTCCAGAGCTGCTCTCCGGGCTTCCACATCTGCTCAGCGGTTTCCTACAGTGTCCGGGTTGTCTCCCTTCTGGTGCCCAGGGATGTGGATGACAGCCACCGCCTTTGGCTTGTCCACCGCCACTAAGAGGCGCTGGACTTCTGCCAGATTCTTGAGCTCCTGTCCGTTAGAAGTCTGGAATCCTCGTTCCCGGTAGATGGCACTGTGGACGTGCAGGGTGGCGAAGGCATAGCGGCTGTCCATGTATATGTTAACCCGCTTCCCTTCAGCATGTTCCAGGGCTTCTGCCAGGGCTATCAGCTCGGCCTTCTGGGCTGAGGTTCCAGGGGGTAGGGCACTGCTCCATATCACCACCCCTTCGTGGTCCACCACTGCGGCCCCCGCTCTCCTTACCCCTTGTAGCACAAAGCTGCTCCCATCCATGTACCAGTTCAACGAGCAGTTCTCCAGTGGCACGTCCTTCAAGTCCAGTCTCGCCTGGGAAACTTCAGCCAATATTTCAAGGCACTGGTGACTGGGCGGGCCCGCAGCCGGTTCGGGCAGCAGGCTGGCGGGGTTCAAAGTGGATGGGCTGGCGAACACAATACGGGAGCCATACAGTAAGAGTCCTTGATAATGGGTGAGACAGGCGTTGGTCATCCATTTTCCCGGGGGCTGTTTTAGAACTCCTTCAATCAGGTGCGGGGTAACTATGTGGAGCTCCTGCCCGAAGGTCAACTTGTCAGCGTCTCTGACTAAGAGGGCTACTGCTGCAATTACCCTGAGGCAGGGTGGCCATCCAGCTGCAACCGCATCTAGCCACTTCGAGAGGTAGGCCACTGGCCTCCGCCAAGGGCCCAGCTTCTGCCTCAGCACCCCTTTAGCGATCCCCTTTCTCTGGTCTACGTTGATGGTGAATGGTTTGGAAGGGTCAGGCAGGGCTAGGGCCGGGGCCTGCAATAAAGCGACTCGGAGGCGCTCAAAAGCAGCCTGATGACTGTCTGTCCATTTCCAATCCTGAGTCTCTTTGGTGGCCTTGTACAGGGGTTTTGCAATCTCTGCAAAATTGGGAATCCAGAGTCTACAGTATCCAGCCGACCCCAGAAATTCCCTCACTTTCCTTGCAGAGGTTGGGGCGGGGATGTGAAGGACCGTCTGTTTCATTTCCTCTGTCAACCACCGCGCCCTTCCCTCCAGCTGATAGCCCAAGTACATGACCCTCTCCTGGCACATCTGAGCCTTCTTCGCGCTGGCCCGATACCCCAGTTCCCCCAGGAGGGCGAGGAGCTGCCCTGTGGTCCGCCTACAGCCTACAGCTTTCCTTAGTGGGGGCTGCCAGCAGCAAGTCATCTATGTACTGCAGCAGTGTTACTTCCTCATGTGCCCGTCGAAAGATCTCAAGGTCCTGGCTGAGGACTTCATTGAACAGGGTCGGGGAGTTCTTAAACCCTTGAGGAAGCCTTGTCCAGGTTAACTGTCTCACCTTCCCCTCCTCCTGCCACTCGAATGCAAAGAGCAACTGGCTGCTCTCAGCCAACGGAATGCTAAAGAAGGCGTCCTTTAGGTCCAAGATGGTGTACCATTTAAGGGAGCGGGCCAAATGGCTCAGGAGAGTGTAGGGGTTTGGCACTGTTGGGTGGATGTCCTCTACTCTTTCGTTCACCTTCCTCAAATCCTGCACCGGGCGATAATCTGAACTACCAGGCTTTCTTACGGGCAGAAGGGGGGTGTCCCAAGCCGAATGACACGATTTTAATACTCCTTCTTTCAAAAGTCTGTGGATGTGGGGGGAGATGCCGAGCCTGGCTGCTTCTGTATTGGGTACTGCCGTACTCTGACCGGCTGGGCAGAGGCTTTGAGCTCTACCACTATCGGTGGAACATGTCTGGGGAGACCGATGCCTGTCACTTCGGCCTATGTGGAGGGCTATTTCCTTAACCAATATGCCATTGTCCGCCTCGCACTATCCTCTCCCGGCTGTCTGAACAACTTGTGTTCATCATGTACTGAGAGAGTTAAGACATGTAGAGGAGCCCCTTCCCCGTCCATGACCTTAATCCCGTCGGGGTCAAAGTGGATCCGGGCTCGGACTTTGGTTAATAGATCTCTCCCCAGTAGGGGTCTGGGCTATCTGGCACTACCAGGAATGAATGAGTAACCTGATGCTTCCCCAGATGCACCTGGCGGTTGCTGGTCCATGGGTAAATCTTCGACCCTGTGGCCCCCTGAACTAGACTGGTCTTGTTAGAGTTAAGCTTCCCCATGGCCTGATTCATGACCGAGTACTGGGCCCCTGTGTCCACCATAAACCCCACTGGTTTCCCCTCCACATAGACAGTTACCCAAGACTTGGGGAGGGGGGCCGAGTCCCGTCTCCCTCAATCTTCCTCCCCTACTACCAGGATCTTGGCCCAGTCCTTATCTATCTCCTTTTCCCTGTTATCTCTTACCTTCCTATCTTTCCTGTTCTCCCTAAGGATCGGGCATTCTTGCTTCCAATGTCCACTCTCCTTACAATAAGCACACTGATCCCTATCTAGGTCCAGTCTACTGGGTAGCCTCCTTCCCTTGGGCTGAGTCCTCACCCCTGCCAACAGGACCCTTGCAATTACTCTCTGAGTCCTCCGGTTCTCTTTAACCCGGAACTCCCGATCCTTCTTCCTTTGCCTCTCCTGTATCTCCCTGTCCTCCCGTCTCAATCGTTCTTCTTTTTCTTCCTTGCTTTCCCTAGAATTGTAGACCCTCTCAGCTACCTGCAGCATTTCCTGCAGGGTCATGCTGCCCAGGTTCTCCCGGGAATTAAGCTTCTTCCTTATGTCGGGGGCCGCCTGACTTATGAAGGAAAGCAGCACTGCCGAACGGTGTATGTCAGCCTCCGGGTCAATGGGGGTATATTGCCGGTAGGCATCGTACAGCCGCTCAAGAAAAGCGGCCGGGCTCTCGGTTTCTTTTTGGACAACAGCCTTTACCTTAGCAAAATTTGTGGGCCGCCTGGCGGTAGCTCGGAGACCACTCATTAGAGTCTGGCGGTACACTCGGAGACGCTCCCTACCTTCTGCCGTCGCAAAGTCCCAGTTAGGTCGAGTGAGGGGGAACGCCGCATTGATGAGATCAGGGAGGATGGTGGGTTGCCCATCATCTCCTGTCACGTTCTTCCGAGACACTCGGAAGAACTCGATGAGAATGCGCTCTCTTTCCTCAGTTGTGAAGAGAATTCGGAGGAGTTGCTGGCAATCGTCTCAGGTGGGACAGTGCGTGTTCATGATGGACTCCACGAGACCTATGAGACCTTTCGGGTCCTCAGAAAAAGGGGGGTTTTGGGTCTTCCAATTGTATAGATCACTAGATGAGAAGGGCCAGTACTGATATTGGTGGCCACCAGGGTAACCAATTGCTCGCACAGGGAGCAAGGGGACAGGGACTGGGTCTGGTCTGGTCCGGAGCTGGAAACCGAGTCTCCCTCCTCAGGTCTCGAGTTTCCTCGTGGTCGAAGCCGGTGGCTAGGGCCAGCATCCTGGGTGGAATCTGCAACGGGACCAGGGGCTACCGCTGGGTTGAGAATAGGAGCATAAGGAGGGGGTCTCTCTGCCTCACTGTCAAGATCTATGAGGGGGGGAAAGAGAGAGTCAGGGAGGACTGAGGGTTTAACAGATGGTGAAGGTTTAACAACAGCACTTTGCTCCTGAAGAGCCAAAGTGGGGGCCAGGGCAGCCCTTTGAGGAATAGTCAGAAAAGGTTTAAGCCAAGAAGGCGGGTCCTCGAGGAGAAACTCCCAGGTAAGAATGTAGGGGAGTTGATCAGGATGGCCACAGGGTCCAGGGCGGATGACAATATTCTTCACCCGAGCCACAAGGTTTGGCGAAAAGGAACCTTGTGGGGGCCAATCCACTCCGAAGGAAGGCCATACTGATGAACAATAAGTGTCAAACTTACCTTTCTTTATCCCCAGGCCCTGATTCTGAGCTTTCCTTTGGACCTCAGAGAAATGATTAAGAATTAAAGCTTTGGGGGTCGATTAATTCTGACCCATATTAAACAATCTTACTAAACAGAACTAAGAGAAAGATAATGAGACAAATACACACACTAAGGGCACACGCACAAATCACACTTCCGCACTCGCTCGGACCGGTCCTTCTTTCACACGGGTGCGCACCCCACTCACCACGTTCACACTGAGACTCCCAAACCTGCCCGAAGGGTGTCCACGTGGTCTGAATGTTCAGTGGAGTCAGCCTTTCCAAATCTGCACCTGGTGCCAGGTTACCAAAACCAAATGAGGACCCAAATACCATCTGTCCTCTCAATCAGGGTTGGCCACTTCCCTGCCGCGGTCCAAATGGGGTCACCTTCCCCTAAAACCAAATGGAATATTCCCCAAAATTTAAGGCCTTTTTCTGACCTGCCTCTGGGCCCCTTTGCCGTCGGGAGATCTCGCTGGGGCCTCCAAATGTTAGGGCGTGGATCGAAATCTCCCTTACCGACAAAGAGTCCAGAGACTGCAAACAGCAAGCAGGGTTTATTGTAAGACTGGCTAGCCAGGGTCAAGCCGCCTACTCGGACACGCAGGTCAGCAGGTTGGGCAAGACCCCGAGCTTATCCAAAGGAGATCTTATATAGGCCTTCCCCAGCCGTTACAGCAGAGCCCACGCATTTCATAGCCAATAGATTTGTAATATTGCAAACTTTCTTAACCAATCCATTTAAAACGACATCACTCCTTAGCCTATGGTTTTAGAGATCAGTATTCGCGCCAACATTCAGGAATGTCCTGGTTCTGGGGGAAGTCCTGGGTCTTGTGACATGGGTCTTGTGATATGGGCCTTATGACATGCATCTGGTTATCTGGTCTGACCACCACCCTTTTTGCGACATAGGGCACCTGGTTCCAAATTCCTTGCTCAGGGACAGATAGACAAGTTATTTTACAATGCAGGTTCCTGTAAAAGAATCTTAAGACAGTTAAATGGATTCCTATGGCCTGTCCTGGAATTCCTGGGCCAGTCCTTCACAGTATTATTTATAATATTCTCCTCCACATCAATTGTTCTTTTCCAAAACAGGAGAATAGAATTAACAATCTCCCATGTAATCCAGAATTCCACGGGGATCTTAGTCCCTTCCTTAGATGCCTTATAGACATTATTCTTGACTTTTTTTCCAATTCTTGGTTTCTAGAGTTCCTTCATCTGGGAACCATGGGTTATCCTCATAAACTACTTTAAAGCAGGACCCAAGCTGGTCTCTGGAAATGCAGAGTTCCATGTCTCCTGTTCTGCGGGAGAGACAATGAATCAAATCTGTAAATGGCTTGCCCTGTTCAGACTGGCTCGAGAATCTATGAAAGATCTTGGGGAGGCCCAGAATCTGCCCCATCTTAGTGGGGGTATTGCTGCTAGGATTCTAATCCCCAGCACATTAAAAATCCAGTTCTCCCACTCACTTTCTAGAATGAGTGTGCACCGAACTCTATTCTTACCTTTAGTTGGTAGTTCGTTCCCTCTCAAGGGACGCCAGCTGTAAAAAACTATGCATGCCAAAGGGCATGTGCTCGCAGGCTCTCTGGGCACGTAGCTACCTCACCTCCCATGTTCAGTGCTCTGGAGCCGCTGTGTATGGACTGGATCGGGACGGCCATTGGCCAAGGACAAACGAAGGAAAAACTAGGACCAAGCTGGTTTCTGATTAGTTACCGATTATTCAGTCTTTCATCTCAAGCATACTTCCTCCTCTTTCCTCCTGCTCTCTTGATTCTCCTCCTTCACTCTGCACCCTTTGCTACTCTCCCCCTACTTGTCTCTCTCCACTTTGCCCTCTAGGCTACACATAGTCAGGTAGCAAAATCAACATAAGAAAGCCCTTCCTGACTGCCAGCAGGCAAAATACCTCTTAAGGTTTTTCTCCTTCCTTAGTCCAAGAACTCATTAACATCTTAATAATAGTTATTTTTGTATGGACATAGTTAGAAATACATTGAGGCTTGTAGGGCAGCTCTCCTGGCAACATCTTGCCACAGATTTAGACTACAGCACTCAGGCCAGATTAATCATTCGTAACCCCAGCAGGGTCTGAATTTAGTTATCACTGTTTGGATCATGACAGCATTTGTCCATGACCAAGCTCTTAACTTATAGTTAAGCATTAGGCACTTTGGCCAGGCCCATCTAGATGCCAGAGTATCACACAAGTCACAGTTTGCCCTGGGTCCATCCTGTCCCTCCTCGGAACCCTGCTTTTGGGGGTGCTAGTAAGGGCAGCTGAGGCTTAGATGAGAAGAACAGAATCCCAGGAAAAAGATAACATGAAGAGTCAAAGGACTCCCAGGTTACAAAAGCATAGCATTTGCTGCAGTCTTCCTGTGCCCATACAAAAGGACTTGGCACTGAATAAGCTATGTGAAGGACTCAAGGAGATGAGAAAAACAGTATTTACAAGTCAACAGAACACAAAGAAAGAAGTTACAAATAAACACAGAGGAATGGGAGCACTGTGATGAGAGTAACCCAATAAACCTAAACTACCTGAGGCTATGTTTAATATGAATACTAAAAAATTAAAAGTACCCTTGAAATCATATAAAAGAGTAATGCTCAAGCAAAACAGAATATATAAACTGTACACAATAACAAAAGCAATTTTTTTTGTTATTATGAGTGTATATTTCTATCATCACAATGTAGGGAATGTGTTGATATTCACATATCAACTTGATATTTAATGCTCTATCTTTGTCACAAGTTAGTTCTAACCAGTAAATAAAAATCAGGTCAAACATGTATTTTTTAATCAATAAAAACTTAGATATATCTGAAAAAAGGATGCTCTAGAGGAACATTGGTAAACAAACTGCTGAAGTTAGGCAGTGTAAAGCAGTAGAAGTTCAATGTGGATTCTTTGAAATAACTAGCTACCATATGGAAATTTCAAAGGGAAAGCCATATTGTAGTCACATATCATTTTACATTTTATTAAGCAGAAAATTTCTTCCTGCTACTAACTTACTTCCTCTTATATTCCAGTAAATATAATTCATAGAACCAAGTGACTTTAATACAAAAAGTGGAAGAAATTACCCCAGTAGAATTTTACATGTATGCATTCTGTTCCAGAAAGCAATTGAATACTGCTAAGATGAAGACAATTCAGTCATGATCTTCTGAATTACACTAAAAAAATAACTGATTGCAGAACATATGTACACCTAGATATAACCTATTTCAATAAGGATGAAAGGAGTGCAGTTTTTTTAATATTTGCTTATGGCATTGTTATGATTCCTCTGTTTATATGCCTGCATGGAATTTAACACAGGAGAACAGGAATCACAACATCAAAGGAGAGTGGAGAAAATCCCATCCTCCTCTTTGAGGATGGGCCAGGAAGATGGATTGGGAATCAGAAATTGACCAAGTTTTACTTTATACAATTAAACTCCTAGGTCTTTTTTAAAAATGATTTTAATGAATCACCGTGAGGTACAATTATAGACTTACAAATTCGCATGATTACACATCCAAAAGAACAAAAGCAACTGGTGTTGGCCGGACTGGTTCAGCCTTTTTGGAAAACAATGTGGACATTTCTCAAAAAACTAGTAATTTAGCTCCCATTTGACCCAGCAATACCAATTCTGGGAATATATCCCAGAGATGCAAAAAAGTACAGTAGAAATGACACCAGCACTTTGTATGTTTATTGCAGGTCTTTCTCTCTTCTCTGCAAGTTTCAAATAAGGGAAGAAAGAGTCTTTATCTTGTACAAAGTTCACAACCAGCCATCATTGTGTGTTTTAACCTAAAATGAAATTCTACCAAAACACAAGTATTCTTCTGTGTCTCAGTCAAATTATGACATGATCCTTGACTTACTGACTATGGTGAAAATCCAGAAATTTCATGTGTTTTCATGCTACTGTCAGTTGGTGATGGATAAACTTTTCTTTTGTTACTTTAGATGCCTATATTAAGGGGCTAAGTGTTTTTCAGGAATTTATATAATTTTATTATTGTCAATATCATCCCATATATCATCCTGTCAATTGTCCTAAACATAGTCTCTATAATAGATCATATACGTACATATACATATATATGTATATATATATATATATATACATCCTGTGTTTTTCTGTTCTTAAGATATATTTTGTTCCTTTTATTAGAGAACAAGACTTCTGGAAATCACTCTTTGAGAAGGTAGGATTGTGTTAATAGCATTATGTACTAGAAACCTCAATAAACACTATTGAACTAAAAATAAACTTAAAAGATAGGCCTGCATGAATTTAGTATTTTATATACACATATATACCTATGTATTCACACATATATTGTAGTGAACTGAAGAAAAGAATAGAGAGTAGCACATTATTATAGATTTGAAATGAGTGATTTTATATACCTTTTGGTATGATCCTGAAATTGCTTTGTAAAGTCACTGTGTGGTCGTAATAGCCAGGCCGATGAGCGGGTACGGAGCCAGGCTGAGATAGCTCAGCACCTCTGCTGCCATGTGACATGGAATTTAGTTCTGGAACCCGTATACCTGGGCCTTGTGGAGAGAGTACACCTCTCCATCTGGGGTGCCCTGGTGAAACTGACTCTGTATGGGAACCGAAGAGATCTTGGTGTCTTCCTGGACTCGTTGCTGTGTCTCTGGGCCAAGGCAGTTGGTGCGCTAAGATGCCACTGGGAGGCACATGGTGGGTCCTCTCCCTGCCTACTCCAGATGGAATCCCGGCAACCAAGAGCTCCCACAAGAAGACCCAGGTAGGTGGGTTCTATGACTATATCTCCATGCCACATGGCAGCAGAGGTGCCAGGCTGTCCCTCACTGGCTCCCTACCTGCTCTGAGACCTGGATGTCACACCCACAATTTGCATCTGGGCACCATCTTCGTGCACCAACAGGCTTGGTCCAGATATGGCCAGTTGAATCCCAAAACAGATTAGTGCCCTACAGAAATGTCTCTGGAACCCAACCATTCATAATCAAGGATTCCAGAAGCATGCAGCCACAGCAACCACGATATTCAAAATGAGTAATTGACAATAAATGATCTAGCATCTGCCCCTTGCAGGCAGGCTTGCATGGTGGTGGTAAAATTTGAGCAAAACATAATGCCCAAAAGTAGAGTTTTTGGGAGATTGCCTGCCATGGAGGCAGGGTGAGGACTGGGATGGGCGGTACATTAGGGACACTGGTGGTGGGAAGTGTATACTGATGGAGGATTGGGTGTTAGATCATTGTATGGCTGAATCTCAAGCATGAAAGCTCTAACTGTATCTCACAGTGACTTAATAATAAAAGAAAGTAATGTGGAGTTCATGCCCAATTCAATCAGCTGAATCAATGGCTGAATAAGTATCAGTACTCCTACATTATAAACAAGTAAAATAAAATTAAATCACTGCTGCTGTTTCCTAGTTTTTATTAAATGTAGAACTGTTATTATTGGAGGTTGTGTCTTTAATCCAGGATTGCTTGTTATGATGGCATAACAAATAAAAACCCAATAGAATATCCAACTAGCCAGCCTGGAATTCAAATCCAGCTTTTATGATAACTATTTATGCAAAAATGGTGTGTTTGTAGGAGTCAGGTTTTATGTTTGGTGTAATATTTTGTTTCCTGACTGTTAAACTTTTCAAGCACCTAGTCAGTCAAAGGTGAGTCCATATAATTAATTGCAGTGGCAGGACCATAGAGATAGCAGAGTGGGTAGGGTGCATACCTTGCACGTGGCCTACATGGTTTGATCCCTGGCACCAAATATAGTTCCTCATGTCCACCAGGAATGATCTCTGAGTGCAGAGCCAGTAAGAAGCCCTGGAGTTTTTTCCTGTATGTTGACCCTAGGACAAACAAAATGTACAAACATAAAAATTGCACTGGTAGTCTGCTATTATATTTATGCCATCATTAGATTTTGGTCTCTCAGTTAGGTTTGGCTATAGATGCTTAACTTACACAAGCAATATGAGGCTTTAATAGTTAGACCCATACCTTTCCATCCTGTCAAGCTAATTTTGCACCTCTGCGGGCATTATCAAACACTTATTTTGTCTTCAATTCTAAACTCCTTAGAAAGTTTTCAGGCCTTATATTTGGAGGAGAAAGGATAATATATCATGAACGGGATGTGAAATATTCTAGTACCAAAGTAAGAAACATTTATCTTCTCTTTAATATCTAAAAGTAGCCAATTGGTTACACAAGCATCAATCAACAAGGAAAAGAAGCCCTCTCCACAAACTGTTGCAGGTAAGAGTTGGGCAATTAATTACTCTTGGTAGTGCTGCTATCCATGAAGAATATGAGAGGAAATTTGAAAGAATATAATATATAAAGAAAATATTCATTGTGTGCATTTAATTGTCTTTACTTAAGAGCTATATTTGATACTTTGACAATTTCTTAGATGATAATTTCTTTTTGGAACAAAGCATCAGTATACAGGCATGAACTCTAAGATACTGAATGGAATTATTTGTACAGTATTAGCTTGACAAGCTTAAGGAGACTAGTAAGTCTTGCACAAAATGTCAATGAGCAAATCAAATTTAAAGAAAGAAATTGGATCCTCCTAAGATGAAGAAAAGTTTGTGATCTTTAGAATGTCAAGATGAAGACCAGCAGAGAAAGAACATATGTCCTACTCAGATTAACTATAAATTATGAAGATTTATTGAGATGATTTTTTATATTAATTTATGGCACCCCAAACCACACACAACTTCTGATCTAGCTTTTGTCTCTCTAATGTGCCTGACCTAAGTGTTTTATATAAATAGAATCATATTATCTATAGTCTTGTGGCTGACATTTTTTGCTGAGCAAAATATTTTCAAGATGCAACATGCTCTAGAAAATACCAGTATTTCATTTTCTTTGATAGCTGGATAATATTTTATTGTATAGATATACTATCCCTTAATGGGTGGAGGGAGATCTGGGTTGTTACCTTTGCAGCTATTTTGAATGCTGCTCTTCATGTTTGTGTACAAGTTTTGGTGTGAGCATAGCCTTCATTTCTCTTGGACCTAGGACCTTACAGTGAAGCTGAAGATCAATTGGTAACTCTATGCTTAATGTGTTAAGGAACCATTTTCGGTTTGGGGTGTGATTAACATTCATGAAAATATTCGAAAATTGACTGTGAAGATAGTTGGGTAACTGAATATACAAAACCATTGAATCATGCAATAAAAACTTGACGGATTGCACGACATACAAATTAGGTCTTAAGAAAGTTTTAGGGAAGGGAGCGACTTTGTCAGATGCTCTACCCAGACCAAGTAAGATAAGGACCAATATAAAAACAAATCAGTTTTCTGCAACTACTGGTTCCCTTGACAAAAATTTTTTTTTTTTTTGGGGGGGGGGGGTTGCGTCACACTGGGCAATGAACAGCAGTTACTCCTGGCTCTGCACTCAGGAATTACTCCTGGCGGTGCTCAGGGTGCCATATGGGATACTGGGAATCAAACTCAGGTCGGTTGCATGCAAGGCAAATGCCCTACCCGCTGTGCTATTGCTCCAGCCCTGACAGAAATTTTTTTTTTTATTAGTGAATCACCATGAGTTACAGTTACAAACTTATGAGCTTTCATGTTTGCATTTTGTTTACATCCCCAGTCCCTTCCAAAAGTGTTCCCAGTATCCATCCCACCCTCCCACCCCATCTTCCTCACCTCACCCCAAATCTGTGTCAGGGCATTCCCTTTTGATCTCTCTCTCCTTTTGGGTGCTGTGGTTTGCAACAGAGGCACTGCGTGGCCATCGTGTTAGGTCTATATTCTATTTTCAGTGTGCATCTCCCATGTGGGTCCTCAAACCACACTTTACCTGGTGTTCCCTTCCTTCTCTGTGTGAGCTGCCCTCTTCCTCCAGCATGTGAGGCCAGCTTCCAAGCCTTGGAGCCAACCTCCTCGTGCTTATCTCTACTATTCTTGGGTGTTAGTCTCCTATACTGTTATTTTATATTCCACAGATGAGTGCAATCTTTCTATGTCTGTCTCTCTCTTTCTGACTCACTTCACTTAGCATGATACTTTCCATGTTGATCCACTTATATACAAAGGTCATGACTTCATCTTTTCTAACAGAACCACAGTATTCCGTTGTTTAGATGTACCAAAGTTTCTTTAACCAGTCATCTGTTTTAGGGCATTCAGGTTTTTTCCAGATTCTGGCTATTGTAAACTGTGCTGCAATGAACATTTGAGTGCAGATGTCATTTGATAAGGGGTTGATATCAAGGATATACAAGGCACTGGTTGGAATCTACAAGAAGAAAACATCTTAACCCCATCAAAAAATGGGGCAATGAAATGAACAGAAATTTTCTCAAGGAAGAAATACAAATGGCAAAAAGGCACATGAAAAAATGCTCTTCGTCACTAATAATCAGAGAGATGCAGATCAAAACAATCATGAGATACCACCTGACACCACAGAGACTGGCACATATCCAAAATAACAAAAGCAACCGCTGTTGGCATGGATGTGGGGAGGAAGGGACCTCCTATACTGCTGGTGGGAATGTCGACTGGTTCAGCCCTTTTTTAAAACAGTATGGTCGCTTCTCAATAAAATTAGAAACTGAGCTCCCATTTGACCCTGCAATACCACTCCTGGGAATATATCCTGGAGAGGCAAAAAAGTACCAAGAGAAATTCTTTTCTTGGAGTGATGGTGTGGGTTGAAGAAAGAATGGAAGGAGGGAAGTGAAGATCATGAGTATAGATCATTCTAGAGGAAATTTGCTGTCAACGGAACAGAGAAACGTGACTGCAGCTGGAAGGGAAGATGGAGCTCTGGAAGAGGTCTTTGTTTCTTTTTCTTTTTTTTTTTAATAATGTAGGAGTACTGCTATTTATTCAGCCATTGATTAAGCTGATTGAATTGGCAAAGAACTCCACATAATTTTTAAATTCTATTCTGAATGTTTAGTTTATTATTTTATCATTATCTCCCCCCCCCTTTTTTTTTTTGATTTACTGTGAGATACAGCTACAAAGCTTTCATGTTTGAGCTTCGGTCATATAATCATCCAAAACCCATCTCTTCACCAGTGCACACTTTCCACCACCAAAATATCCAGTATCCCCACACCCCTTTTGAAGGTTTACTTTGTATGCTGTTTGCATGCTCCCAGAAACAGTCCAGTAGTGAGGGGAAGATGGATGTTGCATGCACATAGAGAGGGTTTGGTCTAGTGGAATGTTTATCCGTCACAATAGAGGTACAGTTGCCTGGAGATATTCTCATCTAATGGCTTTTGTTTTGAATTGGGATGCCAAGAGAAGACCGGGAAGACAGCTTAAAGGGCCAGAGTGTGTGCTTTGCATGCACGAGTCCCAGGTTTGAACTACTGTGCCAGAAGTATCCCCTGAACTTGTCAAGTGTGTCCTCCCAAAACAAAAACAAAGACAGAACAGGTGAAAAGAAGTCAAGAGAGAAGCTGTAGCAGGAGTTGGAGACTGGTGAAAAGAGAAGAGATAGCAGTGTTAAGAGATGCTGAAGAGTGAGTGGACAGGGAACCAGCAGAAATCTTAGGTAGCACAGAAGACCTGAATAAGCTTGGTGGTAATGATCTGGAGTGAGGCTGTTCACGTTGTCTTGTAACCATGTCAGCCTCATGGAGGTATGTGCTGAAATAGCTTGGAGTTTTGCCAAAGATGTGTAGGGATAGAGTTGTGAAATCTTGAAACTTAAAAGTTGAGAAAACTTTTAGTTTATGGTTGGTTATGGTGAATTTGGCAGACTACTGTAGTGGTAACACAACACCTGATGTGAATGTTTATGAATTATTCATAGGTGATTTTTTACCTCACTTAGCGGGGATATTTATCTGTTTTGTGGTTAAAATATTACTGTCTTCAGGGGTGCTGCCCCCAGATTGTTCTGGGACAATTTATACATATATGTAATGTTGGTATACAACATCCCATAATCTCAGGCCTAGCTAGGCCTGGATGTAAACGGTTTATGTTTTGGTTACTGTAACTTTAAATGGCGGTTACTGTTTCCGTTGGTTGATTTGCATATTTGCCTATGTGGCTGAATATGATTGTTTTGTATGTTAATTCAATAAGTAAAAGGAGGTTGAACAGGTGGCTCTAAAGCAGGCCATAACACAAAACCTCCGAGGCAGTCCTGTGATCCTCCCCCCAAAATATATATTTCTTCTCCAAGTAAAGTGCCTCTGACTCTCCGGTAAAATTGCAACATTGATGCAACATATGGCGCCCAACACAGGGGATCGTAAGGCTCCTTGCAGAAGAAATAGAGAAAGGGGAGAGATAAAGGGAATTAAGAAAGAGAGAAAGAAAGGAAGGAAAGAAGAAAAAGGGAATATAGAAATAGAGATAGTGTTGGGACCGGAGCCGCAAGAAAGAGAGACGAGCTAGCCGGGCAGTCTCTTGCAAGAAAAAAAGTTTATTCAGACCAACATGTTGGGGCTGCACCTCTAGTGGATGCAGCGGTTTGCGCTAGCTAGGGCAGCCTTTTTATAGGGCTTGAGTCCTCTGGGCCAGTCACGTTTGTCACGTAGCCTCGTCCGGAGCCACTATCTCGGAATTCGTGTATCTGGAGACATTCTTTCATTCTTCTTGCCCTGCGTCAGGAGTTACTATCTGTAGAGCTGTGAGACCGGAGTCACTATCTGCTGGGCCAGAATCGCTATCTGCTGGGCCGGAGTCACTATCTGCTGGGCCGGAGTCACTATCTGCTGGGCCAGAATCGCTATCTGCTGGGCCGTGGGACCGGAGTCACTATCTGCTGGGCCAGAATCACTATCTGCTGGGCCGTGGGACCAGAGTCACTATCTGGGCTCCTTGTCCTCAGCAACTCCTTCTGTGAGCGGGTCCCTATGTTTTAGGCACGTACGTGAATCCCAGCCCAACCGACAGGCAGATGTCAGGATGTATGTGACAGGACCCAGGCATAGTACATTATTATATACAGTTCAGGGGCATAAGCATGGTTACAGAAGCAGAACAAAGCGAGGTTACAAAAGTCAGGAGTGGGCTGCCATCCATTTAACCCAATATAATTTCTTTCAACTTAACAATAGAAAGGAAGGAAAGAAGAAAAAGATAAAGGGAATAAAGAGATATAAAAGAAGAAATATAGAGAGAAAGAAAGGAAGGAAGAAGAAAAAGGGAATAAAGAAATAGAGATAGGAAGGAAGGAAAGAAGAAAAAGAGAGAAAGGGCATAAAAATAGAGAAAGAAGAAGGAACAGGTAAGGAAGAAGTAAAAGAGAAAAGAAGGGAGAAAGAAGAAATGTAAGAAATATAGATAAGGAAGGAAGAAGAAAAGGAGAAAGGGAGAAAGAAGAAATATAGATAAGGAAGGAAGAAGAAAAGGAGAAAGGGAGAAAGAAGAAGAAATATAATGAAGGAAGAAGAAAAAAGAGAAAGGGAGAAAGAAGAAATATAGAGAAGGGAAAAGAAGAAAAAGAAAGGGAGAAAAAAAGATAGGAAGAAAGAGGGAAAAGAAGAAAAAGGAGAAAGGGAGAAAAGAAATAAAGACTAAATAAAGGAAGAAAAAGAAAAAGGGGCAATGGGCAATTCTGTAACTTCTCAGCAGGATGCCTATGTTGACACTTTGAACTCTCTAATAGAAGCAGCTGGTCTGCCCTTAAAGGAAGAGATAATAAGATGCCTCCTTGAGAGGATACAAAAGTATTGTCATTGGTTAAAGCCAAAAAATACAGAACAATTCAATCTAGATTTATGGGTAAAAATAGGGAGAGAACTGTGTCATGCACAGAAAAATGGAGATTTGTTCCCAGCAAAGGAATGGAGGGTGTACAATTGCATTACTGGCGCCCTGAATTTTTCACAGTTTGACTTTGAGTATGAGGAACCTTCTCTCTCTTCTCATACGGCTCTCTCTACTAATTCATCAGCTCTTTCGTCTTCTCATACTACTCTTTCCACTAATTCATCAAATTCTAAGGCAACTTACAGGGAAACTCCTGTGTTAGAGGAGAAAAGTAGGGAAGAATCTTTGATAGCATCTGTCTTATCTGGTGAATCATATCAAATTGATGATTCACCTGCCCAGTCTGAGTCTGACAGCGTCAAGTCAGACACAGAAAATTCGGTTTTAAAATAGGATGTAAACTCCCAAGAGTTCAGAAAAGTTAATGAAATATTAGATAAATTAATTAGACAAATGAAGTACCTTGAGATGCACCACCCTTCTGAAAGAAGGATAATGCCTACTGTACAGGGTATCACCGATCCTGACTCGTTGGCAGTTCCTTCCCCTGAATTGTGTAAGAGTAGGGAAGAGAAATCTCTGTGTCGCCATTTTAATTTTACTCCTGAGTTGCATTCTCTGATGCAAAAATGTGAAGCTCCTTTATAAAACTAAGTTGAGTCAACAGCCTGCTCAGTTTATGACTTTTCCAGTTGTTTGTAATCCTGATATACAAAGAAAAAGACAGGCAGGGGAATAGGAGCCTGTTCCTTTTAAGTTTCTTTCCTCACTTAAGCAAGCTGTAACCACCTATGGTGTTACTTCTAACTATGTGCTAGCCCTTCTAGAAAATTTTGCAGAAGCTCATGCTATAATTCCGTTTGATTGTTTACTACTGGTCATTTTAAACAAAAAAGTGGGAAATGTTGGTATACAACATCCCATAATGTCAGGCCTAGCTAGGCCTGGATGTAAACGGTTTATGTTTTGGTTACTGTAACTTTAAATGGCGGTTACTGTTTCCGTTGGTTGATTTGCATATTCGCCTATGTGGCTGAATATGATTGGTTTGTATGTTAATTCAATAAATAAAAGGAGGTTGAACAGGCGGCTCTAAAGAAGGCCATAACACAAAACCTCCGAGGCAGTCCTGTGATCCTCCCCCAAAAATATATCTTCTCCGAGTAAAGTGCCTCTGACTCTCCGGTAAAATTGCAACATTGTTGCAACAATGTAATTTATATATATATATATAATTACCTTCTTAAGATTCTCTAAGTTTTGAATTTCAAGATATCAGTTCTTTCTTTCTTTATTTGGGGTGGATTTTCAGTTCACATATAGCTACTCCTGACTCTGTCCTCGGCGGTCACTCCCAGTGATGCTCCAAGGACCATATGTAGTTCTGGGATTTGAACTGGGGTTGCCTATAGGCAGTACAAATGCTTTCACCGCTTTACTAAAAATCTCCCCAGTCAAGGATTCCCAAAGAATTGTGACTGTGCATGACAAGATGCAAGGGAGTGGAGGATATATACTGGGAAGGATAATCTGGTGGAGTTTGGGATTGCGTGTCCTGTAAGGAGGGGAGGGGTACTGGAAAGGTGGCAGGATCAATAGACTATTGATCTCATGGTGCTGAAAAGTTATTGGAGTTTGAACACTAGAGGAAAGAGTGCTAGACAGAGGGAGAGCTTTGTTCTGGCCAGACTTCACTCCTTATAGGGTGTAAACTCTAGAGTATATGTTAGTGCTACAGGTAGGGTGTTTGTCTTGCATGCGACCGACCCATGTTCGATTCCTCTGTCCCTCTCAGAGAGCCCAGCAAGCTATTGAGAGTATCTCGCCCGCATGGCAGAGCCTGGCAAGCTCTCCGTGGCGCATTCGATATGCCAAAACCAGTAACAAGTCTCACAATGGAGGCATTACTGGTGCCCGCCCTAGCAAATCGATGAACAATGGTACGACAGTGCTACAGTGCTGCAGTTTATGGCATTGCATGCTGTCATAAAAGAACAGATGTCTCAAAATGTAAAAAGGGTGGAGAAAATTTCATGCTCCTCTGGCAAGATGGAGTAGCAATGGGAATAGACAAGTGCTTAAATCCCTGGTTTATAACATTTAACTCAGATATTTTGATATTTTCTTTCAGTTACATGAATTTAAAATAACATTACCTCCGACATCGCCATTCTGCGAAATTCAGGACCCATTTTGCTGTTTCCCACTGTTTGCCAAGCAGTCTCCTTTGCAGACTACTAACATTGAGTACTAGAAATAGCCACTTGTTTTCATTTGATACATTTAATTAATGATGCTTTGCTGCCTAGGGTAACTAAATTAAAGGGTACTAGTATTCTTGATGACTGTATAAAATTGCATGAACCTGATGTGTAGAATTCTTATCCTGCTATCCTGCTTTTTTCCTAAAGTGGAGCATTTAACAATAGAGCACATACATCTCTTATGAACTTATTTATTTTGAATTAAGTAAATTTTTTCTTGAATTTTTTTTTGTCAGAAACCATGTCTTCAAGAAATTTTTCTTCAAGCAGGTAGGATTTGGTTAACTGAAACCTGTTAATATATTTATAGGCAAATTTCATGACTTCATTTTTCCTAACAGCTGCACAGTATTTTGTTGTGTAGATATGCCATAGTTTCTTTATCTGTTCGTCTGTTCTTGGGCACTCAGGTTGCTTCCAGATTCTAGCTATGGTGAATGGTGCGGTAATGAACATAAGAGTGTAGATGGTGTTTCTGCTGTGTGTTTTTGGACCCTCAGGGTATATTCTCAGAAGTGGTATTGCTGAGTCAAATGGGAACTCATTTTCTAGTTTCTGGACATGGAGAATATCATGCTGAGTGAAACGAGTCAGTGGGACAGATATAGAATGACTGCATTCATTTGCGCTATACACATACATATATACATACATATATATTAGAAGGCTACTCTCCATGCAAAGGAAAATAGGGGTTAGGAAGACTGGTCATTGGTTGGAACTAACCACAAGTGTGTGTGGGACTGAGGAGATAAGATATAGAAGAGACCAGTATGACAATAATAAATGGGAACGGTAATATTGAACAAGATCTGAGGGTTAAAAGTAGGTCGAGGGATTTTTTTTTTATGACCTTTCAGTATCAGTATTGCAAACCAAAATGCACAAAAGGAAGGAGGGAAATAGAGAGACAGAGACAGAGACCGAGACAGAGAGGGAAAGAAAGAGAGGAAACGTGCCTGCCATAGAGGCAAGCAGGAGGTAGTGGTGTGGGGGTGATGGGAGGGAACCTGGGGACACTGGAGCTGGGAAATGAACACTGGTGGAGGGATGGGTGGTGGAATACTGTATGATTGAAATTCAATCATGACCAGCTTTGCAAGAGTCTCACAGTGATTCAATCAAAAAGTTTTAAAAGAGAAAAATCTGTTAATACACTTCAGTTATCAAATGAGGTTCAGGGAAAACATGAACATGTGCTGATGTCTATCAGGTAGACTAGGCATTTTGTGCTTTCTACTTGATTTCTTCCCAAGTCCAAATGATGACTTTGCAAAGTCTCTGTCTTGTTTTCCGAAAAGTTTTGTTACTTAAACAAGTATGGCTAGAGTGTGTTTGAATTATTTACCACGACCTCCATAATATGGGTGTCTAACCTAGAAATTGTCCATTACTCTTCCTTATTCCAAAATCCAGTTTCTTTTCCCATTGTGATGATAACAAGAGTTATCATCGCAATATTGGCCTATTTGTGGATATGAGAATCATTTCAACTTAAGCACTCGAATTCATTTACATGTTGACATGTGTTAAACACTTTTCCAAAGTCCACAAGACTTATGATAAACTAAAACATTTCACATGCAACATTAACTCCCTGTTTGTTGACAGCATCATTTTAGGGGGTCGTGTCCTTTATCTTGGTCCCACACAGTAAGGTTTTTGCGCAGGTTATGTGTAGGTTTGACTAGACAGTATAACTGGAATATCTATATTCTGCATTTTTTGTAATAAAGAGATTTTCTCTATGGCAAAGAATAGCTACTAACAAGAAATGGTTAATTTTCCATAAGGCCAGCCATATTTCCTAAAGAGAGTTCTGTCCTCTCTCCTTCATGACCTTCCACACTGACAGCTATCTTTAGAGGGGTTTCTTTGTCTTGTGTTTCGGATTTTCTGCTTTTCTTCTTTGATTTTCTTGTTTCTTCTCTGTACTCCTACATCTGCTTCCTCTTCTTACAACTGTTTCTTCTATCTTACTTTCCTGTTTATGCTCCTCCTAGTTCTTCAATTTGTCTAATCCATACAACTTTCCCTCAGTAATTTAAGTCCTACTCATTATTCTCTGCCTCTTCATTTTTTAGTTTGTAAAGTATAGTGCTTTTCCTTTTTAAAAATGTATTCTCATTAAAGAACTGTGATATACAAGGTTATAGATAATTGCATTTTAGGAACACCAATTCCACCACTAGTGTCAACTTTCCCCCAACATTGTTCCTATATTCCCTCCCCACTCCAAGCCCCACCCCACCCCTACCTGTCCACTTTGAGTCACATTACAAAGTTTCAGTGGTTATATGTTAGAAATCATACTTTCAGTTTTGCTGAGTCTGTGGTTTGAATAGAGAGCTTTACTAATCACTCATATCATTGACATAACTGAAGCCCTGATATCTGCTTACCCATTACTTCTTGTTTTCTTCTTACCCTCCTTATATCTTTCCTTTGCTGTCCTTCTCCTCTCTAAACACTAGGGTCAAGGGTGGTCTAGGCCTCCCCTTTTTACTTAATACATTTCCTTACCCAGCATTCTACATTTTGCAGATAATTATTCTACATAATTACAGATCATCCTGTGTTTGTCATTTTTTCTTCTGACTTATTTCACTCTACGTATCTTCCAGTTCCAACCAGGTGGCAGCAAATTGCATGATTTCACCATTTCTTGTACCTGCATTTTGTGTGCATATGTGTATAATTCTACATATAATCTAGTTATCTGTTGTTGAACACCTAAGTTGATTCCATATATTAGCTATTGTACTGAGTGCACCAATGAATAATGATATGCATATGTCCTTTTGAGAGAGTGCTTTTATGTCTTGGGGCAGATGTCCATAAGTGGAATTGCTCGGTCATAGGGCAGTCCAATTCTAATTTTACTGAGAACTCTGCATACTGTTTTGTACAGGGTTTTACCAGACAACATTCTGACCAGCACTGGATGAGAGGTCTTCTTTCCAACACATCCCCCCAACACAGAGTGTTCCATTTATTTTTGATATGTGTCATTTTCACTGCTGTGAGGTGGTATCACATTGTCATCTTGCCTTGGATTTCTCTGATGATAGTGATGCTCAGCGTTTTCCATGCGCCTACTGGCCACCCACCTGCCTTTCTCTGAGAAATGTCCATTTATTTCCTGTCTCTATTTAGGATAGAGATTTGGAATTTTTTGTTGTTGATCTTTGTGAGTATTTTATGTATCCTGGATATTGAAGCTTTGTCTGATGCATTGAATGCAAATATACTTTTCCTATTCAGTTAGCTGTCTTACAGTGTTAGCCTGTGTTTTCTTTTGCCATGTAGAAGCCTCTTAACTTTATGTAGTTCTATTTGTACCTGGTTGTGTTACTTTGTCAGTGGTATCAGATCATTGATGGCTCATTAAGGTTCAAACTTTGAAGTGTTTTGTCTGTATTTTTATCAGTGTACTCTATAGTTTCTGATCAGGTGTCAAGGTCTCTGATCCACTTCGAATTGGCTTTGTGTGAGGTGTAAGATATGAAAGCCTACTTAACCTGGTTTCAGGAAGATACCATTTTTATTATTTCCTATGCATTAAAGATTTTCCTTCTCTCAAACTTTCAATAGCCTGTCTCTCTCGGTGTTTTTTCCATTTCAGTAACAATGTGTCTTGGCACAATTTTGCTTAACTACATTTTGTTTGGTCCTCTTTGGTCCTCTTGTATCTGTGCAGAAGATGTCATTCCTATAGTTTGGACAGTATGTCTCTGGTTGTTGTCCTTAAGTACGTTGCAGTTCCCTTTATTATTTTTTTATTATTTTTTAAATATTTGTTTTTAATTAAGACACCACGATTTGCAAAGTTTTTCCTAATAGGATTGTTTCATCTATACAATGTTGCAACAGCAGTCTCAACACCAGTGTCCCCAGATCCCTGCTGTCCCCAAGCCAAACCTCTTGTCCATCATATAGAACATTTATTTTATATTGCTCAATTCAAGAAAACTTAAAGAAATGACAGATGGAATTATGAGAAGACAAATAAAGGTCTGTTTGTAGTGATTAGTTGTGATATGATTTTAACCTATGTAAATAAGGAAATTCAAATCATGTAATACATTAGAGTGTACTGCTTCTTTTCATATGATTACTACTCTGGCAACTAAAGCGTATTGCATTAAATATTCTTTTGTACTTGAACCAGATTTTGGTAACTCATATTTTCCCTGTTATAAATGAAGCTTCTTCCTCCCCCTCAGATATTTTACATTCTTTGGTCCAAAAAACTTTTTTAAAATGCCAAATAGAATTATTAGAAAATGACTCAATAAAAGTATATATGTGATCATTAATTGCTATATGTTATTTTACGCTTTCTTAATCTAGTAGAGGATAACCATACACAGCATTAATGAGTGCCATATTCAATACAACATGTGATGGGAAGGAAGTTTCTTTCCTTTAAAGAATTCTTTTAAGGAAAATTGTCTGCCATAGAGAGAGAGGGAGGGGTGGGATGGGGGAGGGATACTGTGGACATTTGTGGTGGAAAAATGTACACTGGTAGAGGGATAGGTGTTTGACTGTTGTATGACTGTAACCCAAACATGAAAATTTTGTAAATGTATATCACAGTGATTCAATAAGAAAATCTAAGGAACTCTTTTAATGCTTCTTGCAAAACTGGTTTCAAGGCTAAGAGTTCCATGAGTTGCTGCATATCTATTCATCACTGTATTGTCCCTTCAACTCTAAATGATAGTCTAGCTGGATACAGCATTCCTGGTGAGGTGGTCAGTTTGCTGCGCTTTTACTATATCTTTCCATATTCTTCTGGAGTATCGAGTCTCATTTGATAGACTAGCTGTAAATCTTAGGGGCTTTTTCTGTATGTAAGTTCCTTTTTTGATCTTTCTGCTTTAATTCTTCTATCCCTTCTCTTTAGCATTTTGTGGTTTTGAATATAATGAGTCTTGCAGTTTTCTTAATTGGGTCTCTTTTCACCTGGACCCTTCAGGCCTTTTCGATCTCAGTGCCTGTCATCCTTAACTTGGGGAGGTTCTTACCAATGGGTTCTTTAACTATTCTTTCTTCATATTTGCCTTCTTGTTCTTCAGGAACTCCAATAATTCTTCTGTTGGTCCCCAGGAGCTCATTCCATAGGTTTCTATTATGTTCATTTCTTTTCAGACTATAATTCACTTTCTGCTTTTTCCTAGCAGACTCCTCATCATCTTGGAGATCCTCAATTTTTCACTCAGCTTTTGTTATTCTGCTGTTCAGAGCTTCTATTGACATTTTAAAACTATCACCTACCATGTTATTCATTCTAGTCATTTCTGACTATCATCATCATCATTATCATCATCATCATCATCATCATCATCCCGTTGATTGTCAAACTTCTCAAACGGTCTCAGTAACATCTCCATTTGTCCTAGCCCTGAGATTTTAGAAGCCTCTCTCTATTGGTCGTTCCCAATGATGCTGCATTGGAAGCTCTTTCAGGGTCAGGGGAATGATACCCATCATTGTGACTGGTTTTGGCATATGAATGCACCATGGGGAGTTAGCAAGGCTGTCCCATGTGGGCAGGAGACTCTCAGTAGCTTGCCAGTTTCTCCCAAAGGGAGAACTAGGCTATAAGATGTCCAGGAGCTTGGTTTTAAGTCTCTAGATGTTGGTGGTATTACACTGAGCCAGGGGCAGTCCTTGGGTGTGACTTTCTAGCTACTGGAAAATGGGAAATCTGGGGGAAAGAGGCCAGTCCCTATCCGGGCAGACTGGGAGGTCTGAGCCCTGGATCCCACACATTTGGCTTCCTCTGCTGGTACCTTCAGGCGTGAGGCTCATCCGAATGTGTGGAGAGGGGCCTTGGCTAGGCTGTGGCTAGGCTCTGGAGGTCTTTGGCCACGGGGAGCTCTGCTCTGGGCGGGGAGGGAAACTGGAGCCCATCCCCTCCAAGGGGCCCTGAGGAAGACAGCCAAGCACCTGGCAAGAGACTCTCTGACTGTAATAGCTGTTTTAATCCCAACTCATATTTTCTTATGCTTTGCTGATTACCTGCACTAGTGTCTATTTGATCTCACTGAAATTCCTCAAAGTAATGTCATTAGACAATTTCTGAAGATTCACTGGTGTTGATAATGTCTTCAGTGATCTTGGTTTCCCTCATTGAGCTTCTGCCTCTTTTCCCCATTGGTTTTCTAGTGTGCTTGCTATGCTACGGGTGGGTTTTTATAGTTCACCCACTGGAAAGTTGGTGAGGGATTAGCTAGTGGTTTCCCTCTGTCCTCTATCTTTCCTCACAGAATGACAGGAAGAACTGTGAGCAGTATGTCATTTGTAGAGTAGATGTGAATGTGTGCTTCAGGACCTGTGATGGGCCCTTACTGTGATGTAGGTCATGTGTGGAGACTACTGATACCCACCTGAGAGGAAGGGGCTCTTATCCCATTGAAGCATGAGCCAGTGAGAGTGATATCAGCTAGAGGAGAGCCTCACCTAGAATGGTGGAGCAGCAAACAGAAGGTTTCATTCTTTTACTTCTCTTTGACACTTCATTATTATTGATGGTTTTTATTTCAGCCTTGGGGTGGCTACTTGTAAAGGCTCTCTGCATTCAGAACTTTCTCACAGTGGCTTGATGTTCATTATATGGAGTCTTTTATTGTTTTTGTTTGTTCCTTTGTTCATTTTGGGGCCACAGCAGACTGGTGTCAAGGCTCAATCCTGGCTCTGCTCAGGGATCAGCTTGGTAGGATTCTGTATGGCATGGGCATAAAATCTGAGTCAGTGGAGTGCAAGACAAATGCCCTACCAGTGGTACAATTCTCAGGCCTGCATATGTAAATATGTATACATTTGTACTCTGAATATATCCTTTTTTAAGTTGATTGAATTTTTCTTCTCGTGGTTGCTTAATTCCCATTGCTGTCACACAGACTTGATTTACAGTCCTCTTTGACTAAACTTGAAGATTTTGAAGACCTCTAAGAAAGCCTGGACTTGTCCCTCTCTGCCAGTGCAACTTGATCTCTTGGTTCCTCCATTTGTTCTAAGTTTAGTATGTGCTGATATTGGAACTTCATGTTCTTCGTTACCTGAGTACTCACTTCTTTGTATTGGTTTGCACTCAAGGGCTACTGCTCATGCCTCTGTTATTCTGTTTCTATTACCATATAGTGGAATTTCAGTGGTACAGATAGGTGTAGATATATTTCCTACACAGATAAAATGTGGCTTTTATAAGGATATTCTGATGCTCACTTAAGACTTTATAATTTCTTACAAGCCCTAAGAATATGTGGGGTTTCTGAGTATAGTAGTAGCACAGACATGTTGATTTCTGTAAGATTCCAGGCTTTAATATGGCCACTATAGGTGGGAGTGGTCCCTTCCGTGTACCTTACAGGAAGTTTTTAAAAGTTCATAGGGGAAACAGAACCCTATTGCTAGTCCTTATGGACACAATGGAAATATATTTCAATTTTAGAATTCACAACGTACACAGACAATGGGCTTAATGTGGGATTGCATATAATCTCAGAAAAAAATTCTCAAGACAAATTCTCCCTTGATTACACTGGTTTCCTTGTGTCTCAAGTATGTGAGGGAATGTCATTTTATTAAACAGCTATACTATGTATTGAAATTTCTCACTCATAATAAAGAGTACTTTTAATCTGATGGCTAGTGAGATATCCAGGTATAGCTGTGGCTCAAACAATCAGGACACTCTTTTAAATTGAAGATTTCTTTTTGGTTATGTCAGTCTGACAAGTGTCTCTGCCACTAATTATGAACTGGAAATTTCCTGATTCATTCTAGGCTACAAAATAGTTTGTAGAACTGTTCTGAAGGAAAAAATGATAACTTTATTGGTTGAATCTAAATAATAAAGAATTTGTTTGTGGAGAGTACTAATTTTGTAATATTATATCTTATTCATTTAAAAATTAGAACTACCCTAATCACCTCCCCCAAATTGGGTAGCAAGCAAAAGATGACTTCCCAGACTCACCATGCAGGTAAGATTTCAGAGATGGAGTATCCTAGATGGGTTTGGCTGTCTTGAAATTGTACACATCATTTCTCAATTTTGTTGCCTTTGTCTCTTTAAAAGCAAAACTTTTTGGATTTATCGAGTATCTATGTCTGCGATAATATTCTCAGACTCTTACCAATTGAAATTTTTTGTTTTGTTTTTGGGAGGCCATATCCGTGGCCCACAGGGTTTACTTCTGGTTCTGTACCCTGGACTCAATCCTGGTGATGCTTAGTGGCCATATCTGTGCCAGGGATTGAAGTCAGGTCAGTTGCATAAAAGCCAAGTACCTTACTTGCTGTAATATGTCTCCAGCCGCTGATATTCTCCTTCTTAATCAACTATTACTTAAACAATAATGCACTCTAAAACTGTCATAGCATTAGTATATATAGCAATCCTGAATGTATAAAATACTAGTGGTAATGTAAAAGTGTAAAAATAATAATGAACAAAACAATGAAAATGAGCTGAACATATTAAGATGAGAATGATATGTTGGACTTTCTTTTTGTTTGCTTTTGTCTTTGGACCACTTGGCCATCCTCAGGGCTTACTCCTGTCTTTATGCTCAGGGGTCAGTCCTCTTAGACTGGGGCACTATATGGGGGGTGGGGGGAGGATTGAGTTAGGGTAAGCTACATGCAGAGTAGGCTTCTTCCTCACTGTACTATCTCCTGCCACTGAGCATTGTATTTCAAGTTAATTTGACGATTTATTGTCAGTATGATGCTGTATAGGCAGTTACATTTGATATTTAGTGATCTACTTGACTGTATCACTGTCATTTTGTTGTTTGTTGATTTACTCGAGAGGGGACCGGTAACATCTCATTACACTCAAGCCCTGAGATGTTAGCAACCTCTCCTTACTCGTCTTTCCCAACAATTGGAGACTCCTTCAGGGTCAAGGGATTGAGACCTGTCGTTGCTGTTTTTGGCATATCAAATATGCCATGGGTAGTTTGCCTGGCTCTGTTGTGCAGGCGGGATATTCTCGGTAGCTTGCCAGACTCTCCAAGAGGTATGTATATATCTGTTACTGTATTGGGAATATAAATATATAAATCACAGGGAGCTTGACAGGTTCTCCAGAGCAGGCAATAGACTCCCGGTAGATGTCAGGTTCTCCCAGACGGAGAACTAGACTATTAGATGTCGCACGGCCACAAAGCTTCTGGGTGCTTGGTTTTATAGTCACTGGATGTTAGCTATTGATGGCATTACATGGTTCCGGGGGCAGTTTCTGGGTTTGACTGCCCAACTACTGGACAATGGGTGATCTGGGTGGAAGAGGCCCAGTTCTGATCCGAGTAGCCTTGGAGATCTTGTCCCTGGGTCTCGCACATCTGCGTTCCTCTGCTGGTTCCTTCATGCGTGAGGCTCGTCGGAACGTGATCTACTTAATTTTCACAAAAGGCTACTTTGTAAAAGAAACTAAGGTATAACAGATTTTCTCACTAAAATTTAATTTTTCTCCAAACTGGGAGCTTGAGGGAAATTGAGTGGGAGGAAATAGGCACTGCCAAGTGTTACCTGTGTGCCCCAATTTTAACAGGAGTTTGGTTTTAGAAAATATCAACCGTACAAGTAGTCTGACAGGGAAATCCTCCATTAAAGACTTATTATGCTACATCTTTTTATCAATAATTGGTTTACTATTATCAATTTCTATCATCATATCATTTCAAAAAGTGATGCTTTAAGACTGAAATTTTATATTCTGGGCTTAATACATATTTTGGTTTCATTTTTTGTAGAGCCTGACACCTTAAAAGATAGTTCACTGAGCAGGTATGTTTCAGGGGATTTTATGCATATTTATGTTTGAATATATACAGGTAAATATGTCTGTATTACGGACTACAGAGAAAAGAAGGTAAGATTTACTGATCCTTATACACTGAACTCAGTTTTAGGGGATGTGATTTATACATGATTTCTCCTCTAACTTTACAATGAATTTACAAAGTATGTTTTCTGCCACCCTTTACTAATTAAACAGCTTGGCTAAAGGAATATTATTTTTATACACAGGATTCTATACTAGCACATAGATGGAGTGCAAATATTCTATTCCTCTATGCCTTTGTAGAAGTAGATAGCTACTATGCTACACAAGCTTGGTCAAAGTGATGCAAGTCAGAACGACAAAGACATTTAGTTTGTGTTTACTGTGACTTTGATTTCTCCCAAGAAGGCCAGGATGTTCAATCAGTTTGGTTAGTATTACTTACAGAGATAGCTCATCAGGTAGGGCATTTGCCTGCACACGGCACACCCGGGTTTGATTCCTCCACTCCTATAGGAGAGCCCGGCAAGCTATCAAGAGTATCCCGCCCATTCAGCAGAACCTGGCAAGCTATGCATGGCATTTTAGATATGCCAAAAACAGTAACAACAAGTCTCACAATGGAGATGTTACTGGTGCCTGCTAGAGCAAATTGATGAACAAGGAGACGACAGTGATACAGACAATGCTACTTACAAGCATAGAATTTTTCGTACATATTTTTACCATCAGTGTGTGAGGAGTAGATCTCAGCTAGTGAGACCACGGAGTATCTGCTTATTTATTTTAATTTATAGGTCTTTATTATTTCTCTAGTTTTTCCTAGATTTTTCCACTTTATTTTCTTTTTTTCTCATGTTTATCACTAACTTTATTATTTTTTTTTAATTTTATCACCATGTGGAAAGTTACAGCGTTCTCAGGTTTATGTCTCAGTTATACCGTATTCAAACACCATCCCTACACCAGTGCCCATATTCCACCACCAAAATCCCCGGTATACCCCCTACCCCCCACCCCAACTGTATAACTGATGAATTTCACTTCATTTTCTCTTCACCTTGATTATGTTCCATATTTCAACACAAAACTCACTATTGTTGTGGGAGTTATACCCCCAAACAAGATAACCCTAATAAGGAAGCATTAGATAATTAGTTTTCCATTAAAAGATTGTATGTTTTCAGGTTTAAGAAAAGGTCGTGCGGCCGCTAACGCCGCTCGGATGTGTCCCAGTCCTGAATCCTGGAGCCGTGTTAGTTGCTGCTCAGTGTCGCCAGGGCTCCATCTGGAGAAGGTGTGCTGGCGGCACCCCCTCTTTCCAGCACCCCGGTGTTGCTGGCCCCAATTCGGTTCCGGAGCATTTTCCGGGCCGCGTTGCTCACCAGAATGCCTGCCGCTTCTCTGTGGATTGTGGCAAGATTGCCCCGAGGGTGGGTCGAGGGCGTGACTTCCGGCGGCCGGGAACACTTGGAGTTTTGGGCTGGCGCCGCCCCACTCCAGTGCCCCCCCGCAGCTCGGATGTGTGTATCTGCTTAATTTTGATAGCACATTTATTTATTGGTTTGTGGGCCACACTCAGTGATGCTCAGGGGTTACTCCTGGCTCTGCACTCAGGATTCAGTCCTAGCAGGGCTTGAGGGAACCATATGGGATGCAAAGGGTCAACTGCATGCAAGGCACCTTTCTAGCTATGCTATATCTTTGGAAACCCTCTTAGCCCTTCCTTGGCTCAGGAATCTCTAACCTTGCTGGTTGAGGTTTACATGCTGTAGACTGATATGCAGTCCCATAGAAGAATGTTCTGGAAGTGGGAATGTGTATGGAAGGAAGCATAAAAACAGGATCTGCAGGATAACATTCAGTTTATCCTTTCAGCCTTGTCTCAGGGAATTTAGTTGACCTTAAAACAATGTCCTTCTGTATAGACACAGAAGACAGTTAATATTATGCTTTGTAACTTGGGAGCTGATTGACTCCAATAATAATCAATCCCCTGGGCATCTGCTTTCTCAACTCAGTTGTCCTTAGTTCCTAGCACCCCTAAAGCAAGGGTCCCCATGAGGGATGGAATGGATCCAGGGCAAGCTATGATCTACCCTGGCATCAAAATGGGCCAGGCCAAAGCGTCACAATACTCAACTAGAAGTTGAGAGCATGGTCATAGACAAATGCTGTCATGATCCAAAAGTAACGACGAGACTAGGACCCTGCTAGAGTTAGGAAGACTAACCTGCCCTGAGGACTGTGGTCTGGAATATAGGATGAGGTGTCCTCAGAAAGAACCAAACTTTAAGTTACTGTGCTCATACAGAATGACATTGCTAGAAATATTTGAAGTAGATTTACTACAACTACTTAAGTGGATTACTAGCTGAGGAAAGAAGAAAGTGACACACCCTTGTTTGGATCCCACCCTTCAGCGGATCTCTGAGAAATCTGGAGCAATCTCCTTGGATGAGATTTTGTTAATCTCCTGAAGGAGTGGTCTTACCCCTCTTTGTTGATATGTTAATGTTCATCCACCTTTGTGTCAACACCCTATGTGATTGCTATATAAACTAAGACTGTAAAAGAAAGAGAAATCACAGAAGTGGAGAGGAAGACGTAGGAGAAGACACAGAAGCAAGAGAGAAGACACAGAAGCAGGAAGAAGACAGAGAAGTAGGGCACAGAAGAAGAGAGAAGACCCACAAGACACAGAGGAGAGAAGACACTGAAGCAGAGCACAGAGCAACAGTGAATCACTGGAGCCAGAAGCAGGGGAAAGAAAGAGCGCAAAGCGAGTGAGAAGTGAGAGCGAGTGGGGCTCCAGAGACTGAAGCAGAAGGGCTCCGGAGCGAGAGAGTGGAAGAAGAGAGATCGGAAGAGACCAGAGGAGACAGAGAGTTTGGAAGAGACCAGAGGAGAGACTACAGAGACAGCGATAGAGAGACAGACAGAAGAAAGCACCGAAGCACACACAGAAGCAGAGCACAAGGAGGAGCCACCCCAATCAGGTCCATATACAGCGGCTTGAGAGCACCGAACGTGAGCAGCGAGAGAGCAAGAGCGCCACCCCGAGAGCCCCCGAATAACATACATCACATTGCACCCTCCTGTGATCACGCGTTTGTATTTTTTACAAGGATCCAAAGGCTGGACAGGACTGTAGGTAAGGCACTTGTCTTACAAGCTGTGGCCTGATTTGATCCCCAGCACTGCATATGATCGCCTTGGTACCATTAGAGTAAACCCTGAGCATGAGCAGGAGATAAATCCTGAGCACTGTCAGGTATGAGAATCCCTCCCCGCCATAAAAAAAATCCCTTCAAAATGTAATTATACTAAGATATTTACTATAGAAGACACTTACCTTTCAGTTGATTTTTAAAATATAGATATTAATTTCTTCATGTTTGTTGTTCATTTTCTCTTTAAGTTTGCCCAGCAAATCTGGCACTGATGGGCCCAGGTGTGCATTCATTGATGAAACCAAGGTACATATCAATTAAATGAATTTACTTGGCATGAATTTAGTTTCTCTTTAGTGAATGACTGCGTACTTTCATCATGACTCTTTGATCCATGTGTTGTATTTAATTCTTTGATGGATGTGGATGGATTTAAGCAACTTTATTTTTGCATTTTTTAATGAATCACCATGAGATACAGTTACAGACTTACAAACTTTTGTGATTACATTTCAGTCATACAATGATCGAGTATCCATCCCTCCACCAGTGCCCATTCTCCACCACCAATGTGCCCAGTATCTCTCCTACCACTCCCACCTCATCCCCAACCCCTCCCTCATCTGTGGCAAGCACATTCCCTTTTACTCTCTCTCTCTCTCTCTCTCTCTCTCCTTTTGTGTCTTACAGTTTGTAATACAGGTAGTAAGTGACCATCGTTTTCTGCTTTCAGCACGTATCTCCCATTCCGAGCATTCCCTTCAAGCATCATTTATTTAGTGGTCCCTTTTCTATCCCAGCTGCCTTTTCCCCCTGCATGTGAAGCCAGCTTCCAAGAATGGAGCGATCCTCCTGGTCCTATCTCTATTATCCTTGGCTGTTAGGCTCCCATTCTGTTACTTTATATTCCACAAACGAGTTCAGTCGTTCTGTCTGTCCAAAACCTGAGTGCCTGAGAACAGATGACTGGTTATACTTTGGTATACATACACACAATGGAATACTATATGCAGCTATTAGAAAAGGCAAGATGATGAAATTTGCATATAAGTGAATCACCATGGGGGCTATCATGCTAAGTGAAATGAGTCAGAAATAGAGGGACAGACATTGAAGGACTGCACTCATTTGTGGAATATAAAGTAACAAAATGGTAGACTAACACCCAAGGGTAGTAGAGATAAGAATCAGGATGATTGCTGCACGGCTTGGAAGCCGGCCTCACATGATGGGGGAAAGGCAATTCAGATAGAGAAGGAATCACCAAGTAAAGGAAGCTTGAGGGGCCCACTTGGGATGGGAGATGTGTGCTGAAGGTAGACTATAGACCGAATATGATGGCCATTTATGCCTGTATTGGAAACCAGAATACCCAAAGGGAGATAGAGAGTAAAAGGGGCTGCATCTGCCACAGAGGTGGGGGGGTTTACTGGGAACAGTGGTGGTGGAGATAAGTCACTGATGGAGGAACGAGTACTCGATCATTGTATGACTGAAACGTAAGCACGAAAGGTTCTAAGCATATAACTGTGCCTCATGGTAATTTATTAAAAAAAAAGAAAAGAAAATTTACCTCCTTTTCATACTTAGCTTTAAAAAACACTGCGAATTCTGCTTGGTAATTATGTCATAGTTGAAGGCCTTTAAGTGTGCCATTTGAGTAATTAAAACTTCATTGAATTTTTATATGAGATCCGTTCTCCAGTCATTAGTATCCTTTATAGCTTGGTCATGAAATTATGACTACAGATGTAGTTCAAGCACTATTTACAGTTATTAAAAATTTAGTTTTTACTCTTAATTTTCTATGCCACAGGGGATGAAAATTGCCTCACAATTCTATGAATAAATAATTGTTTCACCTTTATAATTTAGCACTTCTGTTTTAATTTTAATATTTAGAAGGCTGTCTTCAATATGTCAGAACTAATATTTAAGTGGGTGTTTTCATTGGAATAAAATATATGTTGTAACCATATGCTTACATGTAATTTTATATTTAAATAAGACATATTTTGATTCATATATTCAGGAAAATAATTTTGCACGTGTCTATTAAAGCATATGATACGAACTTGAACCATTTGTTGATATGTGTATTTGAGAAATTCTGCCTTAGTTTTGTCCCCCTTTTGGTGTATTTGTGTATATATATCTATACATATATATATATAAAACATCAAAATGAGGAGTTGTGTGTGTTTCTGCACCATTCCATTATACTGATTGAATATATCTGACAGTATTTTTCTTCATAATATCATCTGCATTCCTGAGTTAGATTTCTCTGAGTCCCCTGGGTGTCTCAACTTTTCTGTTTATTGCATATGAAGGCAGCATTGTCCTTGGTCATCTTGTTCATCCCTCTCTATAATTTAATCTGCTTTGTGTTTACTACAAGCCATAATAGTGTACCCCTGAAACAGGAGGGGATGACTTGAGTGTTCCTTGAAATCTTCATATCTCATTATTTAGCCAGTTATTTTGTTGTATATATGATTAAATACTGTTGAAACACACTCTCCTAGTGTTGATCCATTTCAACTATATTTTCAACACTGCCAAAGTCACCTCAGGTAAAGTCTCTGTGATCTTCTTGTATGTTATTCTTGATCTTCTTTTAGTGTATTCCCCTTATCTGAAGAGGAACACTCCTGTATTTGCATGTCTCTCTTGGTTTGCCTCGGACCTGTAGTTTCACCTCATCATTCCATTCCCACTGTCATGTGTTCCCAGTTATTCTGGAACACCCCTCCCCCACCGACCCATTTACTGTGCTGTTTCCTAACAATGTTTTGCTCATATTTCCTTTCCAGGAGGCCCTTCACACCCGCTTCTCTGCTGATATACCTGAAGGAGATCCTATAGAAGAAAAGATTGAAAACAAGGATCCAACACAGGAGAACTGTGTTTTCGGTAGCTATTGTCCAAGTTGGTTTGTTGAGCAAGTAAGAGAAGGAAGAGAAAGGGAAGGAGTGATGGGCTTCAATGAGTGAGCAGCGTGTTTTCTACAGTCGATGCTTTGTGTTTTGTTTCATAGGAAGGATCAACAAAGCCAAGAACCAGCAAAGGACAAAATGATATTGATATTGCTGAAAGGACTCCACAAGAACAAATATAATGCCAATTTGTTTAGTGCTAATGAGACATCCGAAATAGAAATCGTAGTGTCAGGAGGTTATTACATAGATGATTTTTTCTTTTTTTGAATGTTGGTATTAAACACAGATTTATAGAATCAAATGTGTCATTCATGGGATTTCTACAATTTAGATTTACTGTATTTTTTGGTAAACATCCCAGTTACTACTGAGTTTTTCTTTCTGATGGTGCTGCTGTCATCCTTTAAAAAATTATTATGTGTTGCTACTTACACTTCATCGATAAATTCATGAGTAGGATATTTTTATGTATATTTAAAATATGCATTATTTTAAATGTTATCATTGATTTATCTAACTCTACTTAATGAATGCATCATTACAAGGAAAAGTAGAAATGGAAGATACACAAGCAGATTGAAAGACTGTGGTACTGTCTCCAATTTCTATCACTTTAATATATGAGCATTCATGGATGTTTAAGTATGAAAGGAGATGTTCTGATCTTACTTTTTCTGTCTTTTTCTTCTACATCAAAACTGATGACTCTGCATTTGCTCACACAATTCTTTGTATTCCTTTACCTGCAATTTACAAGATATGTGCTAAAGGGGCTGGAGCGGGTAGGGCGTTTGCCTTACATGCGGCCGACCCACATTCGATTCCCAGCATCCCATATGGTCCCCTGAGCACCGCCAGGAGTAATTCCTAAGCACAGAGCCAAGAGTAATCCCTGTGCATTGCTGGGTGTGACCCAAAAAGAAAAAAAAATGTGCTAAAAAATATACCACTGACATAGTACATTTTGCTTATAGGCAAGAATGAGTTAAGAACCAAGTCTTTGTCCAGCAGTGCAAAACCTTCATCTCAGAAAACATAAGGCATTAACTTGAGTGCTGAAGTTGTTTACCCATGAAAAATTTATTTGGGAACAAGTAACGGCCAATGTCATAATTCTATTGTGTAATAGGATGTGGTAAAATTCCTAATGAGGTGCAGAGATAAACAAGTTGGATTTTAACAACTTGGAACTGGATAAGAAAATGCCTGTTTTTTGAAAATACTGTATTAGATTGACAAGTATTACAGGGAAGAATATGAAAAAGCCTGGAGAGTAGAAATATTTCACTATCACTGCCATCCCATTGCTCATTGATTTGCTCGAGCAGGCACCAGTAACATCTCCATTGAGACTTGTTACTGTTTTTTGCATATCTAATATGCCACGGGTAGCTTGCCAGGCTCTGCTGTGCGGGTGAGACACTCTCGGTATCTTGCTGGGCTCTCTCAGCGGGGAAGAGGAATTGAACCCACGTCAGCTGCGTGCAAGGCAAACGCCTTACCCGATGTGCTATCACTCCAGCCCAGTAATATTTATTGCTATTATATTCGTGTGGACTGGAACAATAGCACAGAGGGTGGGGCGTTTACCTTGCACGTGGTCAACTCGGTTTTGATTCTCTGTCCCTCTCGGAGAGCCTGGCAAGCTACTGAGAATATCCTGCCCACATCGCAGAGCCTGGCCAGCTCCCCGTGGCATACTCGATATGCCAAAAACAGTAACAAGTCTCACAATGGAGACGTTACTGGTGCCCACTCAAGCAAATCGATGAGCAACAGGAAGACAGTGCTACAGTGCTACATTATATTCATGCAGTTCTATAAAGCCATTTATTTTACCAGTCCTTTTAATCCACAACATAAGACATTGTGTTGTTAAAATGGAGAACATTGAGTGTATCTGGGGGGACACATTGGTGGATATGTAAATGGGAAGCAGTGTTGACCCATTCCAGAGTAACTCCTGTAGAAAAAGCCAGAAGCACATACTCTCAGAGAGAGGCAGCTACATCTTCCTGGAATAGTGACAAGCTTAAACTCAGGGGACATGCTTGCATCCTAGTCTTGTCCCACAAGAGCCATGGGGTCTGTGGGGAAAACTGTGCTTGTCCACTTGTTGAAGTGGCTTTCCTTATTCCACTTTGCATTTCTTGCTCCTTTGTCAAAGATTAAGTGGCCATATATTTGGGGGTCTGTGACAGGAAATTCAACTCTGTTCCCTTGGTCTGCAGGTCTGTTTTTCGTCCAATACCATACTGGTTTAATTACTACTGCTTTGTAGTAGAGTTTGAAGTTGGGGAAGGTGACACCACCCATCTTCTTTTCCCCAAGGATTCCTTTAGCTATTCGTGGAGGTTTATTATTTCATATGAATTTCAGGAGTGTTTCATCTATTTTGTCTATTTATTTTGTGTTTACTTAGTCTGATTATGCTTTAAAAGAGCTCATTCAGCTTGTATCTCAGAAGGCATTTAGAGAAACTTTATGTTACTATTGTTTTGGTTTTTTGTTTGTTTGTTTGCCTTTTTTGGGTCATGACTGGCAATGCACATGGGTTGCTCCTGGTTTTGAACTCAGGAATTACTCATGGCAGTGCTCAGGGCACCATATGGGATGCCGGGAATCAAACTGGGTTGGCTGTGTGCAACCAACTGTGCTACCCGCTGTGCTATTGATCCAGTCCACTATTGATTAATGTTTTAAAATGTATCTCTGAGAAACTATTGGAGGAGCTTGATCAAATTTTCATTAGCTAAGCCTCTGAAAATCAAAACTGGATCAAATGGACAAGTATGAGGTAAGAACTCTATCGTTGCAAAGTCATTTTAAAGGATGTTCCTTTAAACTTAAACAACTTCAACCAAAGAAAATCACTTAAATGCATAGGAATAAAAAAGAAAATTGAAAAAGAGTACATTGTGTAGCTTAGCCATTTAAATAGGTTTAAATGCCTTAAATCAATTACATTAAATAAATTGAATTGTGACTACATATATAGGACCTAAGTCAGTAGCTGCATTTCACGCTATTCTTAGTAATACCGGAGAATATGAGAGTGAACAGAGAGGAAATGGAAAATGAGAAATGCAGAACAAGAAATAAGTGAAGGGGAAAGACATAGCTGCACACAGAGCTGAAGGTGAGGAAATGGAGTAAAATTCTTAGAAAAGGTAAAGGAGAGTGTTCAAAACTGAAGGAAGTTAAAGGTGAGATCCAGTACCAAAATGAGCCATGAAGGAGAGGTATATGTATATACTGTTAGTGCATTCTTCATTATCATGAAGGTCCTGAATTTAAGGTAGTTGACCTTCCGGAGGTAAGTACCCAGCTCCAAATGATCAAAACAACAATGAGATACCACCTCACACCACAGAAACTGGCCCACATTCAAAATAAGAAAAGCAACCAGTGTTGGTGCAGTTGTGGGGAGAAAGAGACTCTCCTTCACTGCTGCTGGGAATGCTGACTGGTTCAGCCTGCCCTTTTGGAAAACAATATGGACGATTCTCAAAAAATATGATGGTCTTTTTTTAAATTGATTTCAGTTTTATGGTTTTCCTCTTTTTACAGAGATCAAAGATCCTGGAAAAGTATCTTTGGGCAGGTACATTTTGGTAGACTGAAAATCCTTCAGTAATTTCAGTTAATAAAGGGAATTCAGAGAACAAAAGAGAAGAGCTCAATTCATTATGTGCTTTCTGCTTGCTCCCTGTACAAGTCCAAACAATGACTTTGAAAATTCAGTGTGCTTTCACCTCAAAACTTGCAGTAACTCTGGAACTGTGGCTCGAGGGATTTGGATCACTGACTCACACCCCTATAATCACATGCTGCTCTACTAAATACTGTGCATTGCTCTGTCTGGTCCAAAAGTCAATTCTCTGCTGAAATTGAGAGCTATCAGGACAATAGAGATGTACTTGCAGATTCCCATCAAATCAGGAATTGAAACGCAGTTTTGCATTCACTACGTGTTAACCATGATGCCAGAATCCCCCTGACCTCAAATATCACAAGGAATGAAATTCACAATTGGAGCTGTATAAAGACAGTAAACTAATCCTCCTCCCTCTTATCCCCTGTGTTGTGCATTTCTGCCAACTTGTTGACACCATCAGTAGTTTTAGGCCACCTTATATATCTTCTTCCACACAGGTTAAGTTTTTGATCAAGCTATTCACAGATTTTATTAACAACCCTATTAGAATTCAACAGGATAACCATATACCCTCCTCCCCGAATTGTTAGGTACCATTTTGTCCATGGCAAAAAGTATTCCTGGGGAGTGATGATATCCATCTAATTTGGTTAAACATGGCCAATACTTTTGAGAATATTCCTGACCTCTCTACATTATGGTAATCCACTCTTCCATTTCCTTTTCCCTATCCTCCTCCTCTTAGTCATTTTTTCTTGCTAATCCTTCATCTACTTATCCTCCCATTTTTTTCTGCCAGTTTCCCCAAAAAGACTCTCCTCCTGCTAAGAATCCCCTTCCTCTACTTCTCCCCACTTCAATTCTTCTGCATCCTCCTCCTCCATCTCATCCACCTTCTACTCCCTCCTACTCCTCCTATTTTTGACTTTTTTCCTTCCTCAAAATTTTCTCCACTTCCTTTCTTCCTCCACTTCCTTTCCTCACCTTCTTCCACTACCTCCTTCTCCTCTTGTTTCTCGCCTTTATTATTGTTACAATATTATTTATAATTTAATTTTAATTGTATCACAGCGAGTCTGATGCTTACAAAGCTCTTCACCATTGAGCTTCAGCCATACAATGTCCTAACACCTGTCCTTCACCAGTGTACATGTCCCACTACGGATGTCCCCAGTTTCCTGCCAGCCCCTCACCTGCCAAGATGTCAGGTGTTTATGCATGGATTTTCGCCTCCATAGTAACTAAACTATAAGACCAAATCATAAGCCCTGATTTCTATGTTGTGTAATTATAGTTCATACTTAAGCACCTCTATATCATCCATTTATTTCACATGTTCCCATCTCAAGTTCTCCCTTCTGTCTTTTCTCCGAAAAGGTGCTTGGGTCTAAAGGCTTTTCATTTAAACAGTGAATCCTTGGGCCTGAGAGATAGAAATGCAAGTAAAGTGCTTGTCTGGCATGCAGTCACGCTGGGTTCGATCCCCAGCACCCCATGTGATTTTTTGAGCACTGCCAGGAGTCATCCTTGAGCTCCGCGTCCCAGGGGTAAGCCCTGAGCACAGTTGATTCTGGCACAAAATTGTTTGAATAGGTGCTTTATTTTTAGTTAGCAATTATTTTTAATAAAAATTTATAAGTAGTAAATAAATTCCTTATTTATTTAGATTTATTTTATTTTCCATTGTGTCACAGCTGATTTTGGCCCAAAATAAAATACAACAAATTAATAAATTATGAATCCTGCATATCCCAAGAGGTTCACAGATAAATTTCTTTCTCTGCAAATTGCTATTCTAGTTAAAGATCACCCTGTATTACTAGGGGCCCAGCTTTTCTGTGTGTGGCTGTAGCTGGCAAACAGGCATGCTAGGAATGCTTTTGTTTCTTGAACCATTGCCATTGATTCCCTTGCTGTGGTCTGCTCCCCTTTTGCCCTTGCTGACCATGATAATGACCCTTCGGGAAAATCTGTACTCATTGTTAGCCACAATGGGCATCAAGATGCAGAGAACAATGACCATCTGACATCTTCAAGCACACAGAATTGGATGTCCATTGCATTTCCCATTCTTTGACTTGTAACATATTTAGTAATACAGTACACGAGATTTGCTAATCAGATGAGGAAAATAGGGAAGTTAAGGGCTCCTGACTTGAGAAGCTGTGTAAACCAATACTGATTACACCCATCCAAATAAGTGCAGAGGAATGGGAGCACTGTGATGGGAGTAACCCAATAAACCTAAACTACCTGAGGCTGTGTTATCCTACACTGGGAGCCTGGCAGTCACTGCAACAAACTGCCTCTAGTGCTATGTAAGCTCACTATTGGCCATGATCCAGAGATTCACAAATAAATCTCTAAAGAGAGCAACAAGCTGCAGTGATGCTTCTGGACTCCAAAGTCATCTCCAATTGTGTCACCCTATTTAAAAGTTTAGAATCACTGGAGTGTGCAGCGACATTCATAGCGTCATGAGAGTTCATATCTATTCCAATGATGTACCAAGAAAAGCAGACCACAATTGATAGGGTTAAGGTAGAAGTCAATCTCTTGTTATCAAAAAATGAATAAATAAATAAATATTAGCACACACAAGGCTCGCCATGTAACAACATGTTAATAATCTCTTAAATAAGGACTTGGTGGGACTGGATTGTGGGGATTTTGGCTGCCGGGGCTGGGTCCCTTGATGTGGGGAGGGCTCTTACCCACCCTCCTCTTGGTCGCCCCGAGTGAAAACAGGATGGTGCAGAGTCTGGTGGCATGGTCATGGGGGCCTCATGTTAGGCTCCCTTTCAGGAGAAATAGCCTTGTGATCTGGACGGTGGCTGATCTCCACATTCCCTTTTTCAAAATTCTATTCTGAATGTTAATTTTATTTTATTATGTTGTTATTATTTCCCCCTTTTTATTAATTCATCATGAGATACAGTTAGAAAGATTTCATGTTTGAGCTGCAGTCATACAATCATCAAACACTCATCCCTTCACCAGTGCACATTTTCACCATCAAAATCCCCAGTATTTCCGCCTCCTTACCCTCGTTCCAACCCATCCCCTGCCTGTGTTGAGCCATTTAGCTGAGCCAAGGTGGTTTGTGGCTGTATCTCCCACATACCTAACTTTTGACCATTTAATTTCTTGGTAAATTTGGTCTCAAGTTGTTGGGGTCTGGCCAAAGGCACAGCAGCAATTTTGGGGGGTATCAGGAAACCTGAAGGCACCATCAGGCTGCTGATGCAGTAGCCCCACAGGTATAGGTTGACCTGGTGGTGGCACCATACCCCCTTGATTAATTTTGAATCCATTGCTCATAACAAGCAACATAAAATAAATACTTTAGGACATGCTTTGGGGGCAGACTTCGGTGGTGGTGAGAAAATTCAAAATAATGGTGGTGGGAGGTGTAATGGTGGTGGGTTTGGTGTTGGAATATTGAACATCATAAATTATTTGAACAACTTTTAAAAATAAAATACCATTTGAGAAGAAGGAAAAAAGTTTAAAAAGAAAATAGAGGCAGTATGGATCGAAGGTGCCATTAATAATACAGTGGCACTGGCAAAGGCAACAGAATCAAAACTGGGGCGAAAAAATGAAGAGAAACTTTCCAAAAAAAGAGATATGAATGGCCAAAAGGCACATGAAAAAGTGCTCTACATCACTAATAATCGGGGACATGCAGATCACAACAACCATGAAATACCACCTCACACCACAGAGTTTGGCACACATCCAAAAAAAACAAAAACAACCGCTATTTGAGAGGATGTGGGGAGAAAGGGACCCTTCTACACTGCTGGTGGGAATGCTGACTGGTTCAACCCTTTTGGAAAACAATACGGACACTTCTCAAAAAATTAGAAATTGAGCTCCCATTTGGCATAGCAATACCACTACGGGGAATATAACCCGGAGAAGCAAAAAAGTATAGTCAAATTGACATCTGCACTTCTATGTTCAACACAGCACTGTTTACAATAGCCAGAATCTGGAAAAAACCCAAGTGCCCGAGAACAGATGACTGGTTAAAGAAACTCTGGTACATCTATACAATGGAATACTATGCAGCTGCTAGACAAAATGAAGCCATGAACTTTGCATATAATTGGATCAACGTGGAAAGTATCATGCTAAGTGAAATGAGTCAGAAAGAGAGAGACAGACATAGAAAGATTGCACTCATCTGTGGAATATAAAATAACAGAGTAGGAGACTAATACCCATGAATAGTAGAAATAAGTAACAGGAGGTTGGCTCCATGGCTTAGAAGCTGGCCTGAAATGCTGGGGTAAAAGGCAGCTCAGATAGAGAAGGGAACACTAAGTAAAATGTGGTTGGAGACCACTCGCGGGAAGGGAGATGCATGCTGAAAGTAGATTAGAGACTGAACACAATGGCCACTCAATACCCCTATTGCAAACCACAACACCCATTTGGAAAGAGAGAACAAAAGGGAATACCCTACCACAGAGACAGGGTGGAGTGGAGGGCAGATGGGATTGGGTGGTGGGAGGGATACTGGGTTTATTGGTAGTGGAGAATGGGCACTGGTGGAGGGATGTATTTGCAAACATTTTATGAGGGAAAAACAAGCTTGAAAGTGTATAAATCTGTATCTGTAATCTCATGGTGACTCACAAATTAAAAAATAAAAATAAATAAACAAATAAACGAATAAATAAATAAACCCTAGAAACTGGCCCTCAACATGATCCAGAAATTTCACCACTTGGCATCTATTCAGAGGACCCCAAAACACAATGGAGAAAATATATTTGTGTATCTATGTTTCCTTAAGGCACTGTCCAAAATGGCCAAAATCTGGAAACCCAGGTGTGTAAGAATAGATGACTTGATAAGCAAATTATTGTGCATATACACAATGGAATATTACTCAGCCATAATAAAGAATAAGACATGGAAAAAAAAGAGACAGTGACCAAAATACAGAAAGAGTCCACAGAATGGAAAGGAATATTTACCTAATACCCATCTGATAAAAGATTAATATCCAGGATATACAAGACACCTGTAGAATTGTATAAGAAAAAAGCCTCCAACACCATCCAAAAATGGGGAGAAGAAATGAAGTTTCTTCAAAAAAGAAATACAAGTGGCCAAAAGGAACATGAAAAAATGCTCCACTTTGCTAGTCATCTAGGAGATGCAAATCAAATCAACAATGAGATATCATCTCACACCACAGAGACTGGCACACATTCAAAAGAACAAAAGCAACCAGTGCTGGCGTGGATGTGGGGGAAAAAAAGGGACGCTCCTTCACTCTTGATGGAAATGCCGACTGGTCCAGCCTTTCTGGAAAACAAGATGGACAGTCCTTCAAAAACTAGAAATTGAGCTTCCATATGACCTCACTATACCACTTCTGGGAATATATCCCGAGGATGCAAAAAGCACAGTAGAAATGACTTCTGTACCTATATATTGACTGCAGTACTATTCACAATAGCCAAAATATGGAAAAAAACCAGTGCCCTAAAATGGATGACTGGTTAAAGAAACTTTGGTACATCTACACAATGGAATACTATGCAGCTCTTAGGAGTGATGAAGTCATAAAATTTGCTTATAAATGGATAAACATGGAGAGTGTCGGGCTAAGCCAAATGAGTCAGAAAGAAAGGGACAGACATAGAAGGACTTCACTCACTTGTAGGGTATAGAATAACATCACTTGAGACTGATACCCAAGGACAGTAGATTCAAGGGCCAGGGGGATTGCCCCATAGCTGGCAGCCTGCTTCATGAGTGGAGGGGAGAAGGCAGATGGAATATAGAAGGGATCACTAAGAAAATGATGGCTGGAGGGACCAGTTAGAATGGGAGATATATGCCAAAAGTAGATAATGGACCAAACATGATGACCCTTCAGTGTCTGTATTGCAAACCATAATGTCCAAAAGTATAGAGAGGACATGGGGAATATTGTTTGCCATAGAGGCATGGGGAGGGTGTGAAAGGGGGGGTATACCCAGGATATTGGTGGTGGGGAATGTTCACTGGTGGAGGGATGGGTATTTGATCATTTTGAGATTGTAACCCAAGCATGAAAGCTTGAAACTATCTCACGGTGATTCAATAAAACTTAAAAAATAAAAAGAAATATATTGTTATACATCTACATTGAGAGAGAGGAATAAAAAAAAAACCTTTAAAAAAAGAAATGATGATGAGCTGCATGCAGAAAACATAGAGGCAATGACATATAATGGAAGAAAACCTCAAAATTGAGCAAGGGCAAATAAGAAACCTAGGAGATGAATTCAAGAACAACATAAAAATCATGGGAGTGGGGGCCAGAGCGATAGCACAGAGGGTAGGGCATTTGCCTTGCACGCGGCTGACCCGGGTTCTATCCCCAGCATCCCATATGGTCCCCCAAGCACCACCAGGAGTAATTCTTGAGTGCAAAGCCAGGAGTAACCCCTGAGCATCCTGGGTGTGACCTAAAAAGCAAAAAAAAAAAAAAGAAAATCATGGGAGTACCAGAAGGGCAGGGAGCAACCCCAATGATGTAATAACAGTTAATATATCATTGCTGAGAAGTTCCCAGAACTGGAGAATGGAGGCATACAAATCCAAGAAGTCAAAATGGTACCAGCTAAAAGAGACCCTGATAAAAAGACTCCAAGACACATCATAATCAGAATGACTATTACCACAGATAGGGACACAATACTGCAAGCAGGAAGGTCAAAGAAGGAAATAACATACAAAGGAGCACCTCTTCAATTTACAGCAGACTTAGAGGAAACCTTCCAAGCCTGAAGACAGTGGTGGGATATAATGAAAAAACTCAATGAAATGAATGCCTCATCAAGAATTCTTTATCTGGCTAGATATCACTCAGTCTCAAAGGAATGGTATACTACTTCATGAATAAACAACAACTCAACAAATTCATAGTCTCAAAACCTAACTTAAAAGAAGGAGTAAAGGGGCTACTATAAACCAACACAAACCCCTACAAGCACAGCAAACCTCTACAGAAAGAGGACACAAAATCTTTATAAGAATCTCTCTCAATGTCAATGGATTAGATGCATCAATTAAGAGACAGAGTGGCACAACGAATTAAAGAATTGACACCAACATTCTGATGCCTTCAAGAAACACATCTGAATAGTCATGTAAACACAGACTCAAAGTTAAAGGATGGAAAAACCATCCTTCAAACAAACAACCCTTCAAAAAAGCTGAGGTTGCCAAACTAGTATCCAACAACATAGATTTCAGGCAGAAAAAGTTTAGAAGGGAAGGAAAAGGACATTTTTTTAATAATCAATAGATATGTATATCAGGAAGAAATCATACTCCTAAGTATATATGCACCCAAGGAATAGCCAGCAAAATACTTAAAACAAGTGCTAGTAGACTTCAAGGAGGACATTGGTAGCAACACAAAAGTAGTTGGCAACTTCAACACCAACTTATCTCCTATGACAGATCAAGTCAGCAAGAAAGTACTGGCTCTGAAGGAAGAAATGGAAGAGAGAGGGCTAATAGTTGTGTACAGGGCTTTTCATCTCCCCCAAACCGAAGACACATTCTTTCCCAGTGAACAAGGGATTTTCCAAAATAGGCCCTGTACTGGGTCACAAAATATACCTCAATAGAATCAGGAAGATAAAAATTGTATCAGCCATCTTTTTTGGCCCATGATGCACTGAGACAGAAGTTAATCACACACAGAAACCAAGAATCAAGTCATACACCTGGAAATTAAATAGCTCAATGTTGAACAACTAGTGGATTAAAGATAAAATCAAGAAAGATATCAAAAGATTCCTGGAAACAGATGAGAATGAAGGCATGAGCTACCAGAATGTGTGAGACACAGCTAAAACAGTATTAAGGGGAACATTTATAGCTCTGCAAACATTTCTCAGGAAGGAAGAAAGGACCCACATAAATAACTGGACTTCACAGCTTAAAACATTAGAAAACAACCAGCAAAAGAAGCCCAAACCAGGCAGGAGGAAATAAATAATAAAATTTAGAGCAGAAATTAACGACATGGAAACTCCCCCCCCCCAAGAAAAATCCAAAAGATCAATTAAACCAAGTTCTGGTTCTTTGAGAAAATAAACAAGATTGATATACCACTAGCAAGACTTACAAAGAAAGAGAGAAACCTAATAAATCGAATCAGAAATGAAAAGAGGGACATCAAAACAGAAACCAAAGAATTTCAAAAGATCGTCAGAGATTACTTTGGAAGTCTGTATGCCATGAAACAAGAGAACCTAGAAGAAATTAATAGACATCTGGAATCCTATAACCTCCCAAGGCAGAACCAAGAAGACCTGGGATACGTGATCTATCACTATCGAGGAAATTGAAAGAGTAATCAAAAGTCTTCCAAAACCAAAGCACAGGTCCAGACGGATTCACTAGTGAATTCTTTCAAACATTTAAAGAGGACTTATGGTCAGTCTTTTTTAAGATTTTCCAGGAAAATGAAGAAACATCAACACTTCCAAACAGTTTCTATGAGACATATAGCACCGTAATAGCAAAATCAGATAGAGATACCACCAGAAAAACGAAAATTACAGACTTCTACCCCTGAAGAAAACAGATATGGAAATTTCCTCAACAAAATATTAGCAAATAGAATCCAACGACTCATCACAAAGATCGGACACCATGACTAAGTGGGATTCATCCTGGCTATGCAAGTATACTTTAGCATTCACAAACCAATCCACATAATCCATCACATCAATAAAAGAAAAGAAAAAATATATAATCATATAAATAGATGCAGAGAAAGCATTTGACAAGATCTAGTACCCATTTATGATGAAAACTCACAGGTAAGTGGGAATTGAAAGAACTTTCCTCATTATAGTCAAATGCATCTACCATAAGTCCACAGCAAGCATTATTCTTAATGGAGAATAACTAAGAGGCTTCCCTCTGAGATCAGGGACAAGTATGCCCACTCCTGCCACTTTATTAAATATAGTAATGAAATTACTTGCCATAGCAGTTAGCAAGAAATATATATTAAGGGCATCCAGAGAGTCTCTTGCCTGCATGCCTGGCTGTCTTCCCCGGGGTCTCCTTGGAGGGGATGGGCTCCAGCTTCTCTCTCCACCCCGAGCAGAGCTCTCGGTGACTGAAGACCTCCGGAGCTTCGCCACAGCCATGCTCAAGGCCCCTCTCCACACATTTGGATGAGCCTCACCCATGAAGGAACCGGCAGAGGAACTCAAGTGTGTGGGACGCGGGGCTGAGACCTCCCAGGCTGCTCGGATCTGGACTGGGCCCCCTCCGCCCAGATTTTCCATCTTCCAGTAACTAGGCGGTCACACTCAGGGACTGCCCCCAGCGCCGTGAAATCCTGTCAAAGGCCAGCATCCAAAGACTTAAAAGCCAGCTTCCGGAAGTGCACAGCCGCTTTGCAGCCACGCAATATCTTATAGCCTACTTCTCCCTCTGGGAGAACCTGGAAAACTTTGGGAGTTTCATACCCACATGGGAGAGCCTGGCAAGGTCCCCATGGTGTATTAATATGCCAAAACCAGTAACAAGCTCTGTCTTATTCCTCTGGCCCTGAAACAGCCTCCAGTATGGCATTGCTAGAAGGATGAGAGAGGCTTCTAAAATCTCAGGGCTTGGACGAATGGAGATGTTACTGAGACTGCTCGAGAAGTTCGACGATCAACGGGATGATGATGATGATGATGATGATGATGATGATGATGATGATGATGATGATGATGATGATGATGATGATGATGGGCATCCAGATAGGAAAGGAAGAAATTGAACTCTCACTATTTGCAGATGACATGATAGTATACTTAGAAATCCCTAAAGTATCTATCAAGAGGCTCCTAGAAACAACAAACTTGCATAGTAAAGTCACAGGCTATAAAATCAATACCCAAATGTCCATAGCTTTTCTATATGCAAATAATGAGAGAAAAGAAAGTAATTTGAAATAAGCAATCCCATTTACAATCAGGCCTCAAAAAACCAAGTACCTCGGAATCAGCTTAGCTAAGGAGGTAAAGGGCCTCTACAAGGAAAAACTACAAAACACTGCTTCAAGAAATAAAAGAGGACATGAGGAAATGGAAACACATCCCCTGCTCATGGATTAGAGTAGGAGAATTAACGTTGTGAAAATGGCAATACTCCCCAAAGCATTATATAGATTCAAAGTGATCCTTACAAGGATATCCATGACATTCTTCAAAGAAAGCTGTCAAACATTCCTGAAATTCATATGAAAAATGAGGCCCCATGAATAGCTAAGGCAATTCTTGGGAAAAAAACAGATGGAAGGCATCACCTCCCCAAACTTCAAATTGTAATAATTAAAACAGCTTGGTATAGGATAAAAGACAGATCCACAGGCCAATAGAATAGAGTTGAATATTCTTACACCCTCAAATATATGATCATCTAATCTTTGATAAGGGAGCAAGAAATATAAAATGGAAGAAGGACCTCTTTAACAAATGCTGCTGGCAAAACTGGACAGCTACATGCAAAAATAACAGTCCCAGACTTCTACCAAACACCATGCACAAAAGTCAGATCAAAATGGATTAAATACCTCAACATCAGACCAAATCCATAAGGCACATTGAAAAAAAGATCAGCAGAACCCTCCACAACATTGAAGCTAAAGGTATCTTCAACGATGAAACACCACTGACCAAGCAAGTGGAAGCAGAGATATACAAATGGGACTATATTGAACTAAGAAGCTTCTGCACCTCGAGAGAAACAGTGACCACGATACAAAGATAGCCTATGGGATGGGATAGGATATTTACCCAATACCCTTCTGATAAGGGGTCCATATCAAGGATATCCAAGGCACTGGTTGAAGTCTGCAAGAAGAAAACATCCAATCCCATCAGAATATGGGTAATAAAATTAACAGAAACATTCTCAAAGAAGAAATTCAATGACCAAAAGGCACATGAAAAAAATTCTCTTTATCGCTAATAATCATGGAAATGCAGATCAAAAGAAGAATGAGATATCATCTCACACCACAGAGACTGGCATATCTTCAAAAGAAATAAAGCACCCGGTGTTGGTGTGGATATTGGGAGAAAGGGACTCTCCTTCACTGCTGGTGGGAATGCCAAGTTGTCCAGCTGTCAGGCTCCTGGCCAGTAGAAACCCTGGCAAACTGGAGTATGATCTCCCAGCCACCGGACTTACTTCCTATAGGAGAGGGAGTGGGAAGGGGAGTAGCCTCTGCCCTGCCCCTCTGCACACCGCAGCCACCGCACCACCACCACTGAGAAAGAAACACGCAGAGCGGGGAGAGTTGGAGGTCAAGCAACTCTCATTTTATTAGTTCCCACACAGGGTTTTTATAAGAAAATTCAGGGTAGCTTAGACACTTATCAATGCTTGTCATATATGTTTTACTGGGCCCTTTACAGATGTTAGCTCATGATTTATGTTTCCCGCTTCTCTGGGCTGGGCTCGCTAGCTCAGACAAGTGGTGACTTTCAAGTTTCATCCCATTATCCTCTCAACCAGGGAGCCTTTCTGGGTGGAGTGTTGACACAGGGCCTTAGGGCCCTGTTTGAAGAGAACCTGCTTCTGCTTCTAAGGGCAGGGATTTGGCCAGGATCTCAGGCTGGCTGCTGAGACCCCAACATCCAGCCTTCCTGGAAAACAACATGGACATTTCTCAAAAAAAAACAGAAGCTGAACTTGCATTTGACCCAGCAGTACCACTTCTGGGAATATACTTTGGGGTCACAAAAATACACAGGAGAAATACCATCTGCACTGCTATGTTGATTGCAGCACTATTCACAATAGCCACAATCTAGAAACAACCTGAGTGCCCTAGAACAGACAAATGGATGAAGAAATCATGGCAAATCTAAACAATGGAATACTATGCAGTTGTCAGGAGAAATGAAGTCTTGAGATTTGCTTATAAATGAATGGACATGGAGAGTATTATGCTGGGTTAAATGAGTCAGAAGGAAAGAGACATATATAGAATGACTCATTCATCTCTGAGATATATATATATGTATATATACACATATATAATTGAAGAAGAATATCCATGGCCAGGGAAAACAGGGGTTAGGAGGACTGGTCAAATTTTGGAACTAACCAGAAATGGGGGTGGGGTGGGGTGAGGACAGGAAAGATAGATAAGAGACAGCTATGATAATAATAGCTGGAAATGATTGTGTTGGACAAGATCTGAGTGTTAATAGTAGGAAATGGATATTATTGATAACCTTTCAGTATCAGTATTGCAAATCTGTAGCACTTTACTTTAGCACTGTCATCCCGTTGTTCATAGGGCATCAGTAACGTCTGCATTGTGGGACTTGTTGTTATTGTTTTTGGCATTTAGAATATGCCATGGGGAGCTTGCCAGACTCTGCCATGCAGGAAGGATACTGGGCAGGGGAGTTATGGGAGGGAAGGTGGGGACACTGGTGCTGGCAAACATACACTGGTGGAGGGATGGGTGTTGGAATACTGTATGACTGAAATCCAATCATGAATGGTTTTGTAATGCTCTAAAGAAATACATTTTTTAAAAAGATATCAAGTGTTTAATATCCCACTATGCTAAAGTGCAAGTATGTGAGAAGTGGAAATATAAAATATTAAGAGACTTCCCAGTAATTTAGATGCTGAGAAAGCAGGGTCTCTCTGAAAGACTGATGTGTTTATTGCCTCTTACAAACTACTTAGCTGCCTCATCTTGATTTACACATTTTATCTGCCCACTCTCCTCACAGTTTGCATTCATGACTCATTCTCAATCTCCGTTCTTGCTATAAATAGCTAGCCTTAAAAGAGGCCTTCCCTGACCACCTAGTGAAAAATTGATATTTCCATTTTCAGCGGACCCTCTTTTTTTCGGTGGAGAGGGATATGCTTGTGATATTTAGTTTTCTTTATCTTAGTTATCCTCTTGCTTCCAAAGTTTGGTTTTTATTTTTTAATTTTATTAAAGAATTGTGATTTACAAAGTTTTAGACATACAGTGAGTTTTAGATATACGATGTTGTTGCACCTATTCTATCACTCTGTCAACTTTCTACTACCTGTATCCCCAAGTTCCCTCCCACTCTCTTCTCACCCCCCTTCTCCCCAGTCTGCCACCTTCATTAATGCTATTAATAAAATATTGTATGCAAATAATTTCTACACCACACCCATCACAAGTGTGCCCTCTCCCCTCCCTCCCAACCCCTGCCCCAACTCAGTTGAGTGGCTTAGTTGTCCCATTTAATTGCTTTTGAGCATTTGTTGCTACTTTGCTGTGAATCTTAAGTCCAACCAATAAGATCATTCTATATCTATCCCTTTTTTTTCTGCCTATTTCAATCAGTATGATATTCTCTAGTTGATCCATGTTGCTGCAAATTGCACAATTTCCTTTTCTCTTAGAGCTGCACCATAATCTGTTGTGTTTATATACTACAACTTCTTGATCCATTCATCTGTAGTTGAACATTTGGGTTGTTTCCATATCATGACTATTTTACTAAGTGTGGCAGTGAACATAGATGTGCATATATGATTTCAAATTAATGTGTTTTGCATTTGGGAATAAATGCAAAATTGTATTTATTTCTGGGTCTTATGGGAATTCTCTTCCTAATTTTTGGATAGATCTCCATATTTTGGAAAGAAATGTTTCAGAAAGAAATAAAGGGTGAAGCAGATGACCTTCCCATGAACATTGGATGAGGATTCCTTTCTCACCACAACCCCACCAACACTTACTCTTTCTAGACTTTTAGATAAGCCTTGGCAAGCACATTTTAAAGTTTGATTTTGTAGCTTTTATCTTATGTTTTCAGTGTTGTTGATTCTATGGTTTGATTATATAGCTATCTTACTCCCATACATTACTGATTTACCTAAGGCACTTGGCCCCTGCTCCCTCATTACTTCCCTGCCTCACTTTTCTTACTTCCCTTTTTGATTTCTTCTGTCTCTGTCTCTTTTCTCTCTGTATTCAAGTTCAAGTTGAGATCAAGGGTGATCTAGGCTCATACCATTAAAACACTGTATTTCCCTGCCGACTTATTAAAGATAAGTGAGGTGATCTTTTGTTTACCTGTATTTTTTCTGACTTATCTCACTTAACACATCTTCCAGTTCTACCTAGGTTGCAGTATATTGCATGATTTCATTGTTTCTTGCAGCTGCATAGTATTCCGTTGTGTTTGTATAAGACATCTTCATAATCCATTCATATTTCATTGAACACCTAGGTTGATTTCATATCTAGTTGTTGTGCTAAGGGCTGCAATGATGAATGTTATTCTGTGTCCTTAATCTACGAATACTGGTCACAATTTGTAATTGTGTCATTTATTGAGTTGTTCATTGTCTTCCTCATCATTATGCTCTAAGTTCTGCCAGAGAAGGAGCCTTATTTTAACGAGGAATTTAATAAATCCACCTCCTAGTGCTTTAGCACCTAAAGGATCACAATGAATTATGAAGCATATCAGTAGTATACTATATATTCTGGTGGTAGGCTCAACCCTCAGCAGAGAAGTAGGGCTCCCTCGGTAGCTTATGTGAAATGGGGAAGAAAATGGTAGTAGCCTTGTGAAGAAATCCTACTGCTTCCCTTCCTACCACCTCAGTCACCCCAGGGAAGGACCTGGGAAAATCTTGGACTGATGAAAGTCTTAATAAAACCCTGCATTGAACAGACTGTCATGTTTTATCAGCCCTATAAACCTGTGCCTGAAGTCCATTTGCTCTACACCAAATGGGAGATGATTCCTGCTGCCTGATTTCTCCAGAACCGTGAACTCAGCTTGGAGTGAAGAATTGCTCTTTGTGAGAAGGAAAAGTCAGTCCTAAGCCTTACCCAGGCTTCTCAGGTTTGTCTCTTTCCTCACAGAAAAGACTTTCAGGAGATGAGTAGTGAAGGAAAACAAGTTAATTGGAGAAATCAAGGGAAGGAAATACAAGTGGATACCCATGTTCAAGAGAGAGAACACAGGGTTTTCCAGAATGGGGAGAGTCAGTGCATATCCCAAGCAGGGATGTGTAGATGATTTTCTCATTCTTAAGAAATAAAGTTTAAAATATGAAAGTACGTATTTTGGGGGGAGGGTGGGGACACACCCAGCGGTGTGCTCTTGGGTGACTCTTGGCTCAGCCCTCAGGAATCACTCCCGGTGGTGCTCTGAGAGTCATATAGTATGCCAAAGGTCTCCAACCCAGGTGGGCTATGTGCATGACATCTACCCTACCCATTGCCCTAATGCTTCAGTGCCTGAAAGTCCATATCTTAAGAGGAGAGGTGGGGTAGCACACACATGCACCTTTGTCTTGTATATTTACTTTATATATGGATCTCCCAAACTGCACGGCCCCACCCAGTCCTTAAGTTCCTTTGGTAGATTGATTGCCATGATGAGAACCTGAAGCAGTTGATGGTCCTCATTATATAGGCTTCTCCGCAGCAGTTGAGCCTCTTTCTCACGGGGGATCCAGACAGCTCTCTGTACAGGAAGACTCTTGCTCCTCAGAATTCTGCATCTTAATGGTTTTCCAGAGGACTCTGTGTGTGTCTGTGTGTGTGTGTGTGTGCATGCGTATGTGTGTGTCTGTGTGTGTGTGAGAGCCTTTAGGTTATTTTGGGCTTCAGACGATTTTTCCCAACATACAAGCCAGGACTCCTGTATTTCCTGACTACAATAAAGAAAGAGTTAATTTCCATAGGTGATGATGGATACTAACTAAAGTTTTGGTCTTCATTTCTCAATATACACATATGTCAACATATTATGCTGCATACCTGAAACTTATATGGGGATGTATGTCAATTGTATCTTGACAAAACTGAAAAGAATTACAATTAAAATAATTAAAAGTTAAAAACAAAACAACATCAGTAGTAAAACAAAGTACTTCAAACAGTGCTTTCCAACCCCCCCTTTTTTTTCAAGTTTTAAAAATATTGAATGGAATTCCCACTATGTGGGAGTTGACACACTTTGTAGAGCAACTGGTAGCTGGGTACTCTGAGGTTGAATTGTTCTCCAGACAGCTGACTTACGTTGATGGTTAATCGAATTGAAAGCTCTTCCTAAAGGATATTTACACAATACCCATCAGATAAGGGGTTGATATCAAGGGTATATAAAGCACTGGTTGAACTCTACAAGAAGAAAACATCCAACCCCATCAAAAAATGGGGCGAAGAAATGAACAGAAACTTTACCAAGGAAGATATACGAATGGCCAAAAGACACATGAAAAAGTGCTCTACATCACTAATCGTCAGAGAGATGCAGATCAAAACAACCATGAGATACCACCTCACACCACAGAGGCTAGCACACATCCAAAAGAACAAAAGCAACCGCTGTTGGAGAGGATGTGGGGAGAAAGGGACCCTTCTACACTGCTGGTGGGAATGCCGGCTAGTTCAGCCCTTTTGGAAAACAGTATGGACGACTCTCAAAAAACTTGAGGTTGAGCTCCCATTAGACCCAGCAATACCACTGCTGGGAATATATCCCAGAAAAGCCAAAAAGTATAGTCGAAGTGACATATGCACTTATATGTTCACCGCAGCACTGTTTACAATAGCCAGAATCTGGAAAAAACCCGAGTGCCCTAGAACAGATGACTGGTTGAAGAAACTCTGGTACATATATACAATGGAATACTATGCAGCTGTTAGAAAAAATGAAGTCATGACGTTTGCATATAAGTGGATCTACATGGAAAGTATCATGCTAAGTGAAATGAGTCAGAAAGAGAGAGACAGACATAGAAAGATTGCACTCATCTGTGGAATATAGAATAATAGACTATAAGACGAACACCCAAGAATAGTAGAAATAAGTACCAGGAGGTTGTCACCATGGCTTGGAGGCTGTTCTCTCACTCTGGGCAACTCAGAGAAGGGAACAGCAAGTAAAATGTGGTTGTTGGTCATGTGGGGGAAAGATGATGCGGGCCAAATATAGACTAGAGACTGAACGCAATGGCCACTCAACACCTTTATTGCAAACCACAACACCTAACCAGAGAGAGAGAACAAAAGGGAATTCCCTGCCATAGTGGCAGGGTGGGGTGGGGGGAGACGGGACTGGGAAGGGGGGGTGGGATGTTGGGTTTACTGGTGGTGGAGAATGGGCACTGGTGAAGGGATGGGTTATCAAACTCTGTAAGGGAGAAACATGAGCACAAAAATGTATAAATCTGTAACTGTAAAAAAAAAAAAAAAGACTGGCTGGCCAGGATCGAGCCGCCTATGCGAAAAAAAAAAAAAAAAAAAAAGAAAGCTCTTCCTAAATCATCACCTGAGACTAAAATTATTATCTCCATAGACATAAGGCTCCTCAGATTAAAAAACTCTGGAAAGTTAAAAAAAGGGGGCGTGAGTAAACGTTTCCCATTATTAACAGAACTGTAGTTCTGAGACAGGTCGGAAAAGGATAGTGAGTTTATTAGAATTATTAATTTATTAGTTTATAGAATCTCAGCGCTGAGGATTCCAAGTCAAAGTGAAAGAGACTTGGAGCCCTGATTGCTGAGAGGGTCTTTTGTTCTCTATTAGTGGATTGCAATACGCATACATCCTTATCGATGAATCAAGATACAGAGGGTATAAGCAAAGGAAAGACAATCAACACATCTAAGCACTTGGTATGGCTTTTATGTGCCCAAAAGGAAAACAGGCCAAGTCAGTATATCCTGCCCAGAGCCTTCGTGTGCTGCCTTCTGTGCATTCCCGCAAATCTGGTGGGCCCTTAACCCTGTTGATTGCGATCATAGAAAGGGAAAACTTTTCCCTCCCTTCTCTTGTAAACATTGGGGGTCAGTTTCATTTTCTGAGCTCTCACTACAGTTTCTTAGTCCCTGTTCCATAAGGTTTCTTCATTCCCATTACAATTCCATAATACTTATTACATACAGTTTCTTAGCTGTCATTACAAAGCCATTCAATTGCTCACACTGCTGTGCTACTTTTGGTGTGAGTTTTCACTCTTGTATCTGAATCTGCCTGAAACACATTCCCTGAGGCCTTTCAAGGGCTAAGAAAGAAATGCCTAGAAAATGCTCCTGAGCCAGGAAGCCTCTAGGATACTAGAGCACTAAAGTACTAAAGCAATCTTGAATCAAGTATCACAGGCAAGAGTCAACAGGCATCCAAATCAGTTTTTCTTCTAGGGGCCTGGAGCGGTTTTGCTTTGCACACGGCTGACCTGGGTTCAATCCTCTGCACCCCACATGCTTTCCCTATATGATCCCAGGAGTGATTGCTGAGTACAGAGCCAGGAGTAAGTCCTGATCACTGCAGGTGGGGCTCAAAAACAAAAAAGCAAACAAAACAAATGAGTTTTCTTCTCCAGCTTCCTATCGTGTGAGGGAGGACGTATTTGAAGTACTGTGTTAGAATCTACTAAATTAATTCCCAGAACATAGCAATCACTTTGCCCCATGACTCTTGTGACAACCTTTACAAATTGTGAGTGTTTTTTAAGGGGCAGGATAGTTTAAAATACCAGTGTCCATGCACAAAATACTGAGTTAAATTTGCCACCACCTCCCCCTTCCCCTCCCCAGCACTGTTCTGGTGGTTCCCAGCACTACCAAGTGAAGTAGTAGTTGAACTGTCAGGCTGCTCCACCAGCCAAATACTTCTGGCTCCTACTACATGAGAGAGGGACTCTCCTTTGCCCTTCTTTTGTCCTCAACTTTGGCTTGTCTTCCTGGATGACTGACTGTGTTTATCACCCTGTGGGAATAGAAGTTGTGAACTACTCTCCCATTTTCCAGTTTTCAAGCTGCACAGTGGATGCCAGGTTCTAGACCTGCTTGTTTCAAGGACATCAGGAATGTTGCTTCCAAATCCCTCCTTCCTTATCCTCCCTCCTCTGCATTTTTGGTCCCTTCTATCACCTTCCTTTGTTTATCCTTTCTTATGTTGCTGCTGCCCCCCCCTTGTAATTTATGTGAAGAGGGAGGAGAGAGGCAGCAGCCTCCAGAAGGGAATCTGTTGTTTTCTCTCTATCCATCTCTGCCACCCTGGGAATGGCTGGGAGAAATCGAAGACTAATTAGAGATAAGTTAGACATAATCTAGAACTAATCTAGATAGAGTCTGCTGTGAGCTTTGCTCCTTGCAGGAAAGAGGTCAGAACTGAAACTTACCAGGCCTTTGAGGTTTTTGTCTTCCCCCACAGAAAAGAATTTTGGAAGAGACCAGCAGTGAAGTATAACAGATTTTATTTGGAAATTTTGAGGAAGTGGGGGGTGAAGAGGGGGAGAGGCGGGGGCGTTGGGTGGGGGTGGAGAATAACATGCTCCAGAGAACAAAGGCTTGTCAAGAGAAAAGAAGCCCCAGTACACATCCCGGTGGCATTAGATATGAAAGTATAAAAATACACATCTCAGTAAGGGTGATACGGGTGACACAAAGACCTAAAATCCTCACCTCCGAGCTCTTAATAAACTCTTTCCCTGAATTCTATTCATCTCCTCTCCTCTCATTGACTCTCAACTGGACCTTTAAAATGTGATGGAATTGAACTCAGGTCAGCAAGCGCAAGACTAGCTGAATTATCTTTAATTTAATAATTAAATATCTTTAATTAAATTAAAGATAATATTAAATTATCTTTAATAGCCTTCCTTGCTAATTTTTATTTATTTTATTTGAAGATTTTTGACATTTTGGATTCAATGTTATTAAATGAATTTCGGATTCAATGTTATTTAAATTAATTTCAACTATTTCTTTTGACCTTTGTAATGTGATTACTAGAACATTTTGAATCACCTCTATAGGTATTGGTCCATATTTATTAGAGAGTCTTGCTCTAATCCCAACTATTGGGTTCTTCAATTTAAATTTTCTTATTTGCTTTGTCTTTTGAATACCTTTAATCGCTTCTTGGCATTGAACAGATATGTTATGTATTGAGACACTTGTGACTTTCAATAGCTAGTTCCCAGACAAGTATTCAGAATTTCTCTATGTTAGACAGAGCCACTTTTTCAAATGTAGAAGTACTGCTATTTATTCAGCCATTGATTAAGCTTACTGAATTGGGCATGAACTCCACGTTACTTTTTAAAAAAATATTTTAAAATTGAATATCCATGAGCTAGACCATTGCAAAGCTGTTCATAATTGGGTTTCAGCCATACAATGATCCAGCACCCATTCCTCTGCCAGTATACATTACCCACCACCAATATTCCCTGTCTCCTTACCACCATCTCCCAAACTCCACCCACCCACCCCCAGCCTCCCTCTATGGAAGGCACTTTCCTTTTTGCTCTCTCTCTCCTTTACCTTTTGTGCATTATTATTTGCAATACAGGTGCTAAGTGGTCCTGGTGTTTGTTTGGGCATTTGGTATTTTTATCTGGACAGTAAAGCTGGAGTAGTTTTTCAGTTGAGTGGCTGCTTTGGAGTGTGGATGTGACTGCCGAAGCTTTGGGAAATACAGGAAGGTGAGGGGAGGTAGCCCAGCCCAACCCCAAGAAAGGCTGAAGATTTCAGTCACAAGACCTGCATACCCCAATTTTCAGCAGATTATATCTCAGTGAGGTTTGTCCTGAGGCAGTGGACTCAGGCTGGGGATATGGTGGTGATTTTGGATTGTGGAAGCAAGCAGCTGCCAGGGACTCTGCTTGGGCAGGCCCCTGGCCAACCTGCCCCCCATTCTACTTACCCCAGCCTTTTCAGCCATGTGGAACAGATTAACTACAAATTTTGATCTCCTTTGAAACTTCTTTATGGGTCTCTGAAATAAGGCCAATAAATGAGCTTGTATAGCTGAGCTGGAGTTTGTTTGTGGGCATGGCTCCCACATACCTAACTTTCGGCCTTTTAATTTCTTGTTAAACTTGTTCCCAAGTTGTTGGATCCAGCCAAAGGCACAGTGGCAATTTGGGGGTATCAAACAAGCCTGAAGGCACCATCAGGCTGCTGGTGTGCTCATCCCTCAGGTACAGGTTGACCTGCTGGCAGCACCATATCCCCAGACAGAGCCACTTTTAAAAAATATATCAAGCCTAAATGCCAAACTCCTTAGCTTTAAAGGAGATTCCATTTGACATAAGAGCAAAGCAAATGTTCTAATTTATTCTATTGTTTGTCAACTGCAAATCCAAAAACTGTTGTTGCAAGTACTGAAAGAAACTGTGCCTTCATATGCAATGGGAAATCTTATGTTCCATTTGCAGTGAGTTGTCAGTGTACTGGGGTGGGCAGTCACTGACCTGCCCTCAAGGACCTGAGGGTTCCCTTAGTGCATTCAGGGTCAAATCACTGTCCCTACCAGCTGCTTGAGATAGAGGAATGAAGTAACAGAGGCCACCGGGCTGGTGTCACTCAGTGGCTCTTTATTCAAGGCTCATAGCTTTAGTTAGAGAGAAGTCATGAAGGATTGAGTGTAGCATTTACACATAGGCTGGGTGGAACATTATCATATAACAATGAATAGATGTAAAGCCCTTCCTTCCAGGGAAGTTCTTCTAGGAGATACTCTAGGATAAAATCTCATATAAAAGTGCCCATCACTCTAGATTCCTGCTAGGAGATCAAAGGGTGTATTTCGTTCTTGTTTTCTTAGCCAGTATCCATTTAAACAATCATTTTAAATTTACTTCTTAAAAATATTTCTCGTCATTTTGTACAAATACAGTAAGAGCTGTAGTAAGGTTAAAGGGTGGTTTTTCCACGAGATACCTTGCTTTATAACCCAGAATACAGTTGGAAGGCCAGGTTAGCCTTTCCTAACCTCAGCAGGGTCCTTATTCAGTTACTTCTTTTTGCGTCATGACAGTTTGTTCCATGACTGTGCTTTTAACTTATTATATTTTTATGGTGCTTAGCTCATCCTTTCTGATGCCAGGGTAGCTAACCACTTGCCCTGGGTGAATCCAAATTCCTCACTCGGATTCCCCTTTTGGAGAGTTAGGAACTAACAGGAACTGAGGCTTAAGTCAAATAATTATGTAGGATGCCCAGGAGTAAATATTATTCAGAGTCAATTAACCTTCATGTTAGCTAAGCATTGCATCAACTGTCTTCCTGTGGCTATACAAAAGGGCCACTGCTCTAAAATAAATTATTCAAAGGACATATAGGAAAATGAAAATCAATATATCACTTACATATACAGAATCCAGAGTCCTTAGAAGACTTTGACTTTAAAAGTTACAGTGTCTGAAAAAGTACAATGGAAACAACATCTGCACATGTATGTTCATTGCAGCACTGTTTACAATAGCCAGAATCTGGAAAAAACCCGAATGCCCCAGAACAGATGACTGGTTGAGGAAACTTTGGTACATCTATACAATGGAATACTATGCAGCTGTTAGAAAAAAGGAGGTCAAGAATTTTGTAGTCAAGTGGATGGGCATGAAAAGTTTCATGCTGAGTGAAATGAGTCAGAAAGAGAGAGACAGACATAGAAAGATTGCACTCATCTATGGTATATAGAATAACAGAGTGGGAGACTAACACCCAAGAACTGTAGAAATAAGTACCAGGAGGTTGACTCCATGGCTTCGAGGCTGGCCTCACGTTCCGGGGAAAGGTCAACTCAGAGAAGCGATCACCAACTACATTGTAGTCGAAGGCCATGTGGGGGAAGGGAGTTGCGGGCTGAATGAGGGCTAGAGACTGAGCACAGCGGCCACTCAACACCTTTATTGCAAACCACAACAGCTAATTAGAGAGAGAAAACAGAAGGGAATGCCCTGCCACAGTGGCAGGGTGGGGTGGGGGGGAGATGGGATTGGGGAGGGTGGGAGGGACACTGGGTTTACGGGTGGTGGAGAATGGGCACTGGTGAAGGGATGGGTTCCCAAACTTTGTATGAGGGAAGTATAAGCACAAAAGTGTATAAATCTGTAACTGTACCCTCACGGTGTACAGTTAATTAATTTTCAGTAATTAATTTTCTCTAATTAAAAATAAATAAATTTTTTAAAAAAAAAGCATAAGAAACAAACAAACAACAAAAAAGTTACAGTGTCTGATTTGGAGATATACGTGATTAAGAAACAGGGGAAGAAGAGCACAAAGGTGTGGTTAAACATAAAGACAGAGTATTGGAAGTGCCTGATGGAATTTGGTGTGCCTGAGAAGCACTGTGGTGGGAGCTACTCAATAAACCTAAACTCCCTGCAGAGGGAGAAAGGACAGACCAATGTCACTTCTTAAAATACCTAGAGCTATAAACTGACAGTGAGGAAAATAAATCATTAAATTTCCTTACTGCAAATTCTAAATGGGATTGGACCACCATCTCCTTCGTGCAAAATTCTACTTCACAGAGTGGGGAGAAAGGACTGCAAAGTTTAAGTTTAAGAAGAGAACTCCCAGAATGACCACCAACTGGGAGTTCTTTGGCACTATTGGGGCAACATTATTGGGAAGATGCCGTCATTGATGACATCGATGAGGAATACAATCAACTAGTTCAGCACTTCCATGGCTACATGAGGAACGCTAAGAGTGGGAAAGCCACAAACAGATGCCTGTCTTCGAAACTCTCGAGCTCAGCCATCACAAGCTAATGTTCGAGCTCACAAAGCTATGCAGAAAAGCAATAAAGAAAGACCTCAAAGAGAGAAGAGCAGCAATGTTTGCTGATGAGGCAGAAGCTGGGAAAGGTGTTCGCAATGCTGGGCTGTCCTTCACCAACTACAAGTCCAAGATGACTGCCTTCTGGCGTACTGATGGATCTATGACATCTAACAGAAGGGCAATGGACAGGATTATTCATGACTTCTACTCAGATCTCTTCGACAGCCACATCCACATGCCCAGAAATCAAATTCTGCAAGATGGATATGTCGTTCCCAATGTCCTCCCTTCTGAAATCTGACATGCCATTTCATTGGTAAAGACGCATACAGCACCCGGTCCAGACAAGGTCAGACTCAAACACCTGAAGAATCTACCACCAATACTCTTCAAAACACTGGCTCAGCTCTTCACATGCTACCTGCCTGTATGCAAGGTTCCGTGCCAATGGAAAACCAGCAGGACCGTTCTGTTGTACAAGAAGAGAGACATCCAGGACATGGGCAACTATCGCCCAGTCTGCCTGTTGCTCGTCATCTACAAGTTGTTCACTTGAGACATTGTGAATAAGCAAAACATTGGATGAAGGACAACCATGTGAGCAAGCCAGGTTCTGAAAAGGATTCAACATGGTCGACCATATCCACACAGTGACCAAGCTCATTGAAGTTTTGCAAAAGTTCAAGATGCCGCTCTGTCTGACGTTCGTTGATTTAAAGAAGGCCTTCGATTCTGTTGAGCCTGAAGCAGTCATCAAAGCCTTAGCCAAACAGGGTGTTCAAACTCAGTACGTCAAGTTCTCCCGGAGCTGTATTACAGATTCACCACCAGGATCTTACCATTCTACATGGACGTGATCATTAGCGCAAAGAGAGGGTTTCGGCAGGGTGATACCATTTGACCGAAACTCTTCCGTGTCATCCTCGAGAACATCATGCGATGACTGGAATGGGAAGGAATGGGAGTGAAGTTAGATGATCAGCAACTACACCACCTCTGCTTCGTTGATATCATCGTTCCGATGACACCAAACATCAGCCAAGTGGCACAAATGCTGACTGACATCCAGCTCGAGTGTGGAGAGGTTGGACTGCAGCTGAATCTCACCAAGACAATGTTCATGAAAACTGAACTAGTCTCTGATGTTCCATTTGCTCTCTGAATGCAGCAGCTATGTGTACCTGGGTTGAGAAATCAACATAAACAAAGACTTGGCACCAGAAGTGCGCAGGAGGAAGAGAGCAGCTTGGAATGTCTTCAAGAGCATTGAAGAACTTGTTAAGAGGACGAAGAACCTCCAGCTCCTGGCACTGTTTTCAACTTGATCATTCTTCCTGCACTAACATATGCCTCAGAGACCTGGGCCCTATGAAAATAGGTCAAGTACGCTATTTGGGTATCCCAAAGAGGAATGGAAAGAGCTATGCTTGGAGTATCACGTTTCACTCAAGTGAGGGAAGGAATCTGGAGTTCTGACCTCCATTGAGGATCAAGAATAGGAGACACTGGGGGGCTGGAGTGATAGCACAGCGGGTACGGCGTTTGCCTTGCATACGACCGTCCCGGGTTCGATTCCCAGCATCCCATATGGTCCCCTGAGCACTTCCAGGGATAATTCCTAAGTGCAGAGCCAGGAGTGACCCCTGTGCATGGCTGGATGTGACCCAAAAAGCAAAAAAAAAAAAAAAGAATAGGAGATACTGTCTAGTTTGCCAAGGTGTAGAAAATCAGATGGGCCTGACACGTAGTGCGATTTAGAGATGAACTCTGCACTAGAGCTGTTCCCGACTGGATTGCAAGGGATGTCAAAACACTGCCTACCTACGAGATGGTCAGACTTCTTCCTCAAAGCCCTGAACCAACTGTTTGAGGCTCTTCATGTTCCTGGAGTGAGTAGACACCATTGGACTACAGTAGCATGTGACAGAGACAAATGGAGACATTACTGGCGCTCTCTCATTCAAATCGAAGATGAATGGGATAGCAAGGGATACAAGTGATTGCTTTTAGAGGACACAGCACGTAGTACTCAGGGTTGACATCCTGACTCTAGATTAAGTTGTGGAGATCAGTAACAACTATGCCTACATAAGCAAATCATGAGCTGAGTACATAATGTTTTCCTACTTATTTTGTCTTATATTATTGAAAAAAATCTGCATTTAATTCCACATATGGAAAATAGTTCTGCATTTGAATTTTTATCCATATAGATTTTTGTTACGTTTTAAAATGTAATAAACTAAAGCCTTTTACTAACAGTTAAATTAGAAGAAACGCTTGTATATAGAGCCTGGCCACAACCTGCCATTTCTCTTCTGTATCCTGGCTCCTAGTTTGTGGTAAGCATATTGAGACTAAAATTATTGGTTAAATGTGTTTTTGCAGTTATAGATACAATTTTCTTTCTTAAGCAAATGGAGTTGAACTTGACTTGAGCTTGGCTCAACTCCTAGGTACTTTTGGTTACACGGAACATTACAAGGTGTGCTCTGGCAAACTATTGCAGCTTGCTTTCAGTTTTTGGAACTGAGACTAGTTCCATAAAGAGCAAACAGTGTAGCCTTGTTGTTTTTGTTTGTTTTGGTACCACACCTGGCTATGCTCAGGGCTTTCTCCTGGCTCTTCCTGGAGGGGCTCAGGGAACCATATTTGGTGATGGGTTTCAAAACCGGATTGGCTCAGTGAAAGACAAATGAATGTCTAACCTGCTATACTATTTCTCTGGCCCTCATAAAGAACTTGAGATCTAAATTAGTAAGTTCTAGTACTATTAGATGACCTTGAGCAATTCTTTCAGCCTGGTGCAATTTCATAAGCTAAATTGGGTTGACAGTTATCTACATTTCATACCCACACTGTGAATTTCAAATGGTCTTTATTATGTGTCAACCTTTACCCTTTGTTATTTGAGATTTGTTAAAAAAGACCAGCTACCATCTATTGATTCTCATTCAAATAACCTGTATAGGGGGGTGGGGGGTGAGGTGGGGAAGAGAGGTGGCAGGGGGAACCCAACAAAACAAAAACCAAACAGAAGTTTTTCTCCTTCCTTTTTAAAAATTCTGTCCTTGTCTACCTCTTCCTTGTGGAACTTGATCCAAATATCAAAGAATAAAACAAGAAGGAAACAAATAGATTAGAACCAAGATGCCTTTTTATAGAAAGCAAAAATTAAGAATTATAGTCTCTCAGAAGATGAAACGAAGCAGAAAATCCTAATAACCTCTGGTAAATAGTGCTGGGCAACAGCACAGATTTTTTTTAGAACAGAACTGACTTGAATAATGGGAGAAACCAAGGCTTTTCAAAGACTCAGGAATGGCTCAGAGACTGGGATATTATCCTGGCAAAGTTATTTTTTTCCAGACCATGAATTCAAAAGGACCATCTAAGGACAACTGGTCAACTCAAGTTATCAATTTTTAAGAACATAATTTGTAAATACTTAAGTATTTGTTGCTATGTAATGCTTTCACAGCAAACTTCCATTAAAAAAAAACAAAGAATGATTGAAGTGAGAGGTTTCAAATGTTGGTTCATGGTATGACAAAGAACCTTTGTTTGCTGAATTTCAATTGTGTCATATTAAATGTAAGACTTTCTTCTTTAGGTTTCAAAAGTACTAATATGTTGGACAGCTATTCTGTATTTTCAAAGTATCAAAAAATGAAATTCTGATCAAAATATTATTAATACTTGTTTCCAGTTATTCCTGGAGATTCTCTAGATACAAAAAAAAATATTTAAAACAGTGACAAGGTTTAAAATGAGGAATATATTTTAAATTCCAAAAACAGTAACAACAGGTCTCACAATGGAGATGTTACTGGTGCCAACTGGAACCAATCGATCCATATTTGAAATTGATGCCTGAATGTTAAGAACTCCTGGACAGAAAAGTTGCAAGCTCTTGTAGTTAGGCAAAAATGAAAGTTTGCTTTGAAGAATTTGCTTGGCAGAGTAGTTTATAGCACTTCTAATTTCATGTATTTGTTGCAAGGGTGTTGCCTTATTGTCTTTTTTCTTTTCATAAGCAACAATGGGGTATGTTTAATATTAATAAGTTGTCCCTCTTGGGAGTTATAATACATGCACCCTTTTTGAATACAAAAATTGATTTCTATGGTAAACACAAAACCCTTTTAAAATTAGCAAGTAAATAAATTCTAATCTCAGTAGTTTCTCATATCCTTCATTTCACTATTATGTCTAAAAACTTAAAAAAATGGACTTTGAAGTGACAATAGATGTTCTCTCATGGAGATGCAAGCTTTGCATGAAACATAAAAGCTTTCTTAAACCATATGGTCAGCAGTTCAAGTGATCAATCACTAAAGAAAAAAATAATCAATTTACTTTTTTTCCGGTTAGAAGAGCCATGTTTCCGCAGGCAGGTTATAGGATAGAAGCACGGATACTATACTACTTAGACATTATCATGTCCTTACACTGGAGTTTGCCTCTCTTCAAACCAAGTGTTGTCTGCGTGCAGAACCTGGGGTTTTCAAATTTGGTATGCATCTTTCCTGTGACAAGCTCTTCAACTGGGCCCGGATGCATTCCCTGGGCACTGTGAGGATTGCAGCCCTTGAAATAGGGGAGAGGGTTTCAGCAAAGAGCTGAGCTGGGGCGATGGTGGCCGGCAGCGAGCCAGGTCACCGAGGCGTCCTGCGCAGTCATTGGCAGGAGCCGCGCGCCGCACTGAGCGTGAGCGCGCCCAGTCGGGCCCGGGGCGCAGCCGCAGCCGCCGCGGGAGTTGCAGCGCGTTCTGGAAAGCGGCGGCAGGTGTGAGCAAGGCCAGCCCGGCGCCTTCTCCTGCCTGCAGCTCGCCGGGCCGCCGGACTAGCCGGGAGCTTTCCTCAGGCCGGGCAGAGGGCAGCGGAGGGCCAGCATGGCCTGATGCCAGACGCGGCAGCGCAGCAGCGGGACTGCGACGCGGGGAACCAGGAGGGCAGACTGAAACGGAGCGCAGGCGATTCCGCACACGGAGGGGCGGCTCTGAGCGCGCTGGCGGGATGTTCCCCGTTCCCAGAGATGCGGAACCCGCAAAGAGGCGCTGGGCAGGCACAGCGAGGGGGTGGGGGCTGCGGCCGGGAGCAGGGCAAGAAGAGGAGTAAGTCAGACTGGAGAGCTTCGGTGTTTTCAACCCACGGGTCAGGAACAATCTGCCCAAGGGGAAAGGCTCCGGCGGCTCCCGTGAAGATGTGCTGGACTCCCGGGCCCTACAGACCGGGGAGCTGGACAGCGTCCACTCCGTGGTCCCCAGAACACCGGATCTCAGCCTCTCGGCCGACGACACAGGACTGTCGGGTGTCGAGTGTGGTCCTTTGAGGTCACTCGTCCAGGTGGCCCTGGACTGGCCGGTGCAGGGGTCGGGAGTCCCGGCGGTGGCTGAGAGTTTGGAAACTGCCGTAGGGGCGCAGGACGGACCAAGGACCAGTTCGGGATCGGACACGGACATCTAGAGCTTTCACTCGGCTGCGGAGCAAGAGGATCTGCTTCCAGATACCCAGCAGGAGATCCGATTGCCGCAGCAGCAGCTCCTGGGCTCCGAGGAGCCGTCAGCGCCTCCCGAGCTCGTCTCTCCACAGCCCGGAGCTTTCCTGGGCCTGGGTGGACTCCTGCGAGGGCCGAGCGCCTTGACCCGCAAGCGCGGGGAAGCCCCGACACGGACCAGGCGCTGCCGGCGCTCTCGGACCTGCGGGAGATCCGGGCTGCGGAGCCCTCGGTGCCCCAGCAGCAGCCGGCTTTTTGGGTCACACTTGGCAACGCTCAGGAATTCCTGGCTCTGCACTCAGGAATCATTGCTGTTGGGGCTCAGGTAGAACCAGATGGAACCAGGTTAGCTGCATGCAATGCGGAACTCCTGCCAGGTGTACTAGAGCCCCAGTCCCTGTGATAAGTATTTGACTAATGAAAACTTTCGAATGGAATGGAAAACGTTTACTCTTCTGTTAATTTAATAAATAGGTCATCTATACAAATTACTTGATACACTTCTCGATGAGCATGACTTTCTTAGTTGGCTACGTGCTATTTGTTGTGTTTTGATGGTTATTTTTAAACTACATTTTCATTTTCATCTATGAGCTGTATCTTTTACAGTTGTTGATTCTAATAATCAAAAGTAGCCTCTTCTGTTCATTTAACATGCTTTCTTGTTTTTCTCTTATTCCTCTTTTTAATTATTGTATTAGTTAAAAAGCTATATAGATTTTTTACTCATTAGATAAATTACCAAAAAAGCATAAAACAAAACTGAAGCCCTCAGTGTTTAGAGGACTCCCCAAAGACAATTTTTGAAAGAAGATTAGAGAGCTTTTGAGTTAATTTTTGTGAATTTAATGTTGGTAAAAGAAAATCACATATTTTCTCTGTAATATTCTTTTTCTAAAAATTATTTAGACAACATTTATTTCATATTAGTGGTTGCTTTTCCTACATGCATTAAACTTTGAAATGCATTTAAGAAATATATGTATACATGTACAGATATGTATGCAAAATACATATATAATAAGCCACACATGCTTATATGATATCAGGTGGCCACATTGCCCCCAACACTGTGACAGATGAAGGAAAGACAAAAACCTGGACTAAGAAGGAGCCTTTACCTTGCCTCTACAATCATCAAGAACGCAGTGCCATCTGTTTGGTGGGGCCTGGCATGGTGGTGTTGTGGGAAGTGCTAATGATTATAGGACCCTAATGAGGCCTAAGTTTTATTTCCTTCAGAAAAAGAAGTGTGTTCTTGGAACTTGCATTTCATTTTCATTTGTTTAATGTTTTTAAAATTTCAAATGTAAAGGAATCACACTCAGGAACTACCTGGGTTTTATTGCTCTTTCCAACAGAGTAATAAAAAATTGGCCAAGTTTATGGCTACACAGAATAAAATTGCTGTTAGTATTTTAATATGGACACTAACCTTTTCTATTTGATGGTATTGGGTGGTTGGCTATAGGTTTTCGGTGTCTAGTAGGAGTTTGTATAGCAACTTCCACATATGTGTCTCACACACTCAGAAAAGGCAAAGTGAATTTAAACAAACCTTGCAACTGTGGTCAGGTAATTGAGTTTGATCTGAGCTGAAATAACTTTCCCAAGGTCACATTATGATTTCTTTAGAGGAAAAGCCAGAAACAGAAGCTGGCTTTACTGACTTATGTTTGGAAGTCCTTGTTTAGTACTCATTTTGCATGTTCAATGTGTACAGAAAAAACACTTGTTAAAATATTACAGCATGTGATGACTTAATGTACAGATTGTTCTAGTTTCTGTTTTTAATAAGGTAAGTTTTATTCCTTGTTGAACACCTGACTCTCTTTGGACTAGAAGAAGGCTGATTGGGGGCTGGAGTAAATAGCAGCACGGGTAGGGCGTTTTCCTTGCATGCAGCCAACCTGGGTTCGATTCCCAGTATCCCATATGGTCCCCTGAACACTGCCAGGAGTAATCCCTGAGTGCAGAGCCAGGAGTAACCCCTGTGCATCGCCAGGTGTGACACAAAACAGCAAAAAAGAAAAAGAAGAAGAAGGCTGATTGCTGAAGAGAGTGAAGCAGATTTTCCTTAGGCAACTTTCATGGAAATTTCACTCCTGGTGTAAGAGAGTCCAAATGGACACACCTCTGTTTCTCAGCTGTCGTCTATTTTATTGTCTTCTGGCATCACATTCAGTTCTTTATCATTCTCTATTATTTTATGGGTGCCTTGGAAATTACCAGAGGGCTAGGGCTCTCTAGCATTGTCCTTAGAGAAATTGGTTTTGGCCTTTATTTTGCATGTCTTTGCTGGTTGGCTGCCTTTGATGCAGGTGATCATTTTCTCTATTACATTACAATCTCCCTATAAGATTACATAATCATTTCTTTTTAAACCATAAGATCATAGAATGAGGCTTGTTAACTCTGTTGGAAGTAACAGATATTATTTGCTTTTTATTGCCTTCCAAATATAGGGAGAAAATGTAAGTGCAAAGATATCCTCTCAGTTCTCCAGGAGTGATCCCTGAGCATAGAAGTGTTTGTAATCTTGACGGACTGTTTTTGTGGCTGCTGGAAAGGCCATCCATTGAGAGACAAGATAACTGGTTGAGAAAAAACTTTATTAGAAATCAGCTGTCTGGGGGCTGGAGAGATAATACTGTGGGTAGGAAACTTACCTTGCAAATGGCTGACCCAGGTTGAATCCACTGTATCACAGATAGTCCCCCGAGTCCTCAGGAGTAAGTCCTGAGATCTGGCAGGTGTGGCCACAAAACAAAGGCAAGCAAGGAAACAAATAAACAAAATATAAGCTGGCAGTTTAGAGTCTGTTGGATGCATGTCCTGGAGAATCATCTTTCCTGTGTGGACGGACACAACTCAGTTTTAATATGGAAAAAAGCACAAAAGGAAGTCTGTTTTAATTTTTTACTCTGTATATTATTATAATTTGGGCAATAGGGTTACAATACCATTCAAGTTTGTGTTATGGATATATAAAGTTACTTCACACCCCTACAAATAAAGTGCCCATGATCCTCCGTCCCCACCCCATACACACATGCCTCTATTATCTCCAGTCCAGTGTTCTTTCTCCCTAGTCATCCAGCATTATTTGTTGAGTATACCAGTTATAGTTTTAGGGTGTACTGTTACCTCCCTCAGCACTGCGAAAGAAGAGATTTTATATTTTATGCTTCTTTTTTGGTCTTCGGGACATACCTTGAGGTACTCAGTGCTTACTCTCTGCTGAGGGGACCATATGTGGTGCCAGAAATCAAATCAAATTCAGCCACATGCAAGTCAAGCTCCTTACCTGCTGTACTATCTCTCTGGTGTGAAAATAGTTTTAGAAGGAGCAGGAGGTAGACTAGTGGGTCCCTGTGGTGATCAATAAATGTTCTGTAGGCTGGTCCTTTGAGGCATGATGGTTCATCTTACAAGCTATCTTCTCGTGTGGGGCTCTGGAAGAAGACAACATTGGAGACATTATTTGAGTTCTCAGTAGTCCTTCCATGTTTGCTGGTTCTTAATTTTTGAACCCAGCTCTTAATATCTTTTGGACTGGTTCCAGTTTCTTTTTTGATTTACTTACAACATATATAATGATGTATATGGAGCACTATGTGAAGTTACTCTGTTATTTAAATTGCTGATTTACATACACTGAGAGGGAAAGAAAAACATATATCAATATGTCGGTAGTCGTACTATGATGATAGTGTAGATTGAGAAGTCTTTCAATATGCTTCCCTCTTTTAGTGTCCCTCTTTACAGATTTCTTGTAAAACGGGGAGAAATTGTTTTTTCTTCATACTCTGACTTTTCAGATTGCAAAAATGAGTGTAATTTTTCTGAGAAGATAATTTCTCATTTTTTCCCCAAACCTTAGCATCTATAGAAGTGATAATTCTAGGAGTTAACCTTCTCCTAATAATCCATATATTTAGAGATTTCTTTACTACTGGAATTTAAGAAAAAATTTATACGGGAAATGTCTTTATATAAGACATAAAATATAAATATATATATATTATGATCCTTTAGATCAATAGTTACTTGATGCTGAAAGGAGAATTGGACTAATTGGGCTGCAGTAATCTTATGTGGTTAGAACCTTACATGTGTCAGATGGTATATATATACTGGAGGCAGAGAACAGTCCTTCCAGGAGTTTCTCTTAGTGCTCTGGGCCAACAGGGCCTCACCTGGCATTGCTTGAGGGGCCAGGGGGATATTCAGGATTATACCCAGGACCTTGAACAATCAAGGAAGGAACGTGATCTATGACTTGAGCCATATCCCTGGCCTCTGGTTGATCTTCTTGATGAAAAATATATGAAAAGACCAGTTTTACTCTGTAGTCTGTGAAACAAAGATTTAGAACATCAGAAGTCTTTTTTTAGGATGGGTGAAAATATGCAATGAGCAAATCATTTGGATTCATTATCTACAGTGCAAACCTCCTATTCATGTATAGTGCCTGTCCCTCTCAAATTGTCCAATAAACGTAGTAATGATTCTCTTATTTCAACACTATTTACAATAGTGTTTTTTAATACCTTTTCAACTTTCACCACCATTATATATACTTACTTAAATAATTTTTGTGTCTATTATATTCTATTTAGAATTTGGCATTGGCACTATAACTTTCTTAGCAACTAGAAGAATGAAAGTTTTCGAGAATTCCTATTTTTTTATTTTAAACAGGTTTTATTGGCCTTAAACAAGGGCTGACTGTTTAAACCCATTAAGAGACTAGAATAGAATTATTTCAGGATTCCAAATGAATGCATTGAATATTCCGTAGAAAGTTTTATAAGGAACTCTCTTCATTATTATTATATACATCATGATTTTTATTTTATTATTTTTTAAATTTATTTATTTTTTAATTAGTGAATCACCGTGAGGGTAGGTACAGTTACAGATTTATACATTTTTGTGCTTCTGTTTCCCTCATACAATGTTTGCAAACACATCCCTCCACCAGTGCCCATTCTCCACCACCGATAAACCCAGTATCCTTCCCACCCCCCAGCCCCATCTCCCCTCCAGCCCACCCTGCCTCTGTGGCAGGGTATTCCCTTTATTTCTCTCTCTCCAACTGGGTGTTGTGATTTGCAATAGGGGATTTGAGTGGCCATTGTGTTCAGTCTCTAGGCCACTTTCAGCACGCATCTCCCTTCCCTCGAGTGGTCTCCAACCACATTTTACTTGGTGTTCCCTTCTCTATTTGAGCTGCCTTTTCACCCTGCATGTGAGGCCAGCTTCCAAGCCATGGAGCCAAACTCCTGTTACTTATTTCTACTATTCATGGGTATTAGTCTCCTACTCTGTTATTTTATATTCCACAGATGAGTGCCATCTTTCTATGTCTGTCTCTCTCTTTCTGGCTCATTTCACTTAGCATGATACTTTCCACGTTGATCCACTTATATGCAAAGTTCATGACTTCATAACAGCATAACAGCAGCAGCTGTTAGTTTGGATTTTTTTCCTAAGGAACCTCAGTTGATTATGCAAGTACAATAACCTTTCTGGTTTTTTTTCTATGAAACCTTTTACTTATTTTATTTTGCTGGGCTTAAGATACTCTGGCCTTGCACTGCCAGTGTCCCACAGTGCTGGGGGCATTGATGGCATGGGATGCAGGAGATCAAACCAAGGCTTCACACACACGAGGCAGCTACTTTACCCTACAAGACACATACTGACCCCAAAGTTCTCTATTCTTAATATCTCTTGAATATGTCCTCTATTTTCTGTTTTCATTACTCCACTCTGAGATCATCCCAACACTGAAATACTAAATTTCTCCCTGTCTGTACTGTGACTATTATCAACTATTTTGCACAGGTAAGAGAACAAACTATTTAAAACTATTGCCCTGATCCTTGGCCCTAGGTAGAAGATACGGGACGTAGAGAAATGGAGGGGGAAAGTAATAAGAGGCAGTATGGAGGCAACACAGAGATAAGAATCAGGGGCTGTGGACACGCTGGTGGTATAGAATTGTGGTATCTGTACATCTAAACGACTAAAGTCAACATAACTATAAGCATGGGACCCAAACTATAGTAATTCAATTTAAAAAACATGCCTGTTAAACTGGCAGACTGCAGGGAGCAGAGAAATCCTGGGGACATTGGTGGAAGAATATGACAGCAGAGGGGGATTAGAATTAGAACGTTGTTTACTTGAAGTTCTGTTTTTGACAACTTTGTAAATCATGCTACATAAATTAAAAATTAAAAAATGATCGGTGAGGTGTAACGTGTGAGACATATAGAATATATCGATATTTTAATATAGTGATATTATATAAATATTCATAAGGGCATTATTCGTGTTATATTAATATTCATTTAAAAATAAGTAAATCGTACTTTGATTTAAATGTACATTAAATTATTTAAATGCATATTAAAAATCAATGGGTTTATTAGCTCATTAATATGCATTAGGTGATTTATACATATTCATACACTGCCTTTATATGAATGCAATATGCATTAAACTACATATTAATATTTCTTTCAGTTTATTTGGTTTTCAGTTATACCCAGCGATTCTCAGGGGTTGCTTCTTGGCTCTGTATTCAGAAATTACTACTGGCAGTGCTCTGGGGACCTGCTGGGGGTCAAACCTGGGTCAGCCATTTGCAGAGCTAGTGCCCTACCCACTGTCTTATCTTTTCCATGCTATATATTCATGTTTTAGTACTTTGTTATTTTGTTCTTTCCGTGTTGCTATCTCTAGCCTTCACTTTGGCCTAACACTTCAGTCATTCTTCAGATACCTCATATTTTCTGTAGTTTTAGGTATTATTGGCAGCCTGTCCCTGATCTTCAGGTAAACAAAAGTATATTTACTTATATTCCTCAATTGATGACACTTTGATGTCATTTGTGCAAAGTGAACTCTTTGTTTCGTTATTTGTTTGTTTGTTTGCTTGTTTTGGGGTCACAACCAGCAATGCTCAGAAGTTACTCCTGGCTCTGTGCTCAGGAATTTCTCATGGGGGTGCTCAGGGGACCCTATTGGATGCTGGAAACCGAACCCACGCCGGCTGCAGGCAAGACAAACACCCTACCTGCTGTACTATCGCTCTAGCCCCTTCATTTCCTTTTCGTATTTCTCCTTGTGTTTTCATTTTCTAGTCTCATTCCCTCACGTACATAAGGAATGCTGTTTTGGTGTGTGTGCTTCATTAGTATACTTGAAATTGTACTTCCCTTCCCTTCTTTAAGAATATTTGGGTTTGGGGGGTGGCAGGCGGATTCTCTTAGTAGTGCTCTGGAGCATATGTGCCAGAGACTGAATCTGGAGTTTTTCACCCAATACCAGTGCTCCATCCAATTGAGCTATCTCTCTAACCTTCTGTCCCCTTTTGTTTGTTTTCTCAAGCAGTCTCAGTAAGGTCTCCATTCATCCTAGCCCTGAGATTTTAGAAGCCTCTCTTTACTCGTCTTTTCCAATGGTGCCACATTGGAGGCTCTTTCAGGGTCAGGGGAATGAGACCCAGCATTGTTTCTGGTTTGGGCATATGAATATGCCAGGGGAGTTTGCGAGGCTCTCCCATGTGGGCAGGAAACTCTCAGTAGCTTGCCAGGTTCTTTTAGAGGGAGAACTAGGCTAAAAGCTTCCAGGAGCTTGGTTTTATAGTCTCTGGATGTTGGAAGTTGGTGGGATTACACGGTGCCGGGGGCAGTCTCTTTGGTATGACTGTCTAGCTACTGGAAAATGGGGAATCTGGGTGGAAGAGACCCAGTCCCGATCCAAGCAGGCTTGGAGGTCTCAGCCCTGGATCCCACACACCTGGGTTCCTCTGCTGGTACCTTTATGCGTGAGGCTTGTTGGAACATGTGGAGAGGGGTCTTGAACATGGCTGTGGCTAGGCTCCAGAGGTCTTTGGCCGCGGGAGCTCTGCTGGGAACGGGGAGGGAAACTGAAGCCCACCCCCTCTGAAGGGCCCCAGGGAAGACAGCCAGGCATGGGGGCAAGAGATTTCTGCCCCCATCAGTAGGGAACATTAGTAAGGAATGTTAATTCATCAGTGGCAGAGAGATTTTTGCTCTGAGAACGTATTTCCACTGGAAACGCCGTGAGCTGCTTTGGGGGCTTGGGTACGGGAGTAGCCAAGCAATGAGCATAGGGGTTCTTTCTAGATTTGGGTATGGGAGGAGCCGAGAGTATGGCTCTTTCAGTAGTAGGAACTTTTTTCATTTCATCCTCAAATTCAAGATCCTCTCTGTTTAATTCTGGAGAAAGCCTCCCATAGTATACCTAACAACCTCCTCCTCGGAGGTACCTTCCATAGCCTTGAGAATGGAGTTAACAATTTCCCAAGTTACCCAGAATTGTTTGGGGATTCTAGCCCCTTCTTTCAATTTCTTGAAGACATTCTCCTTAATCTTTTCCCAAACCTTAGGCTCCAAAGTACCCTTATCTGGAAACCAAGGATGAAATTTGTAGACAATTTTTAGACAGGACCGGAGTTGGTCCTGAGGAACACAATGTCCAGTTCTCTGTGCAAAATGCTTCATCAATTCAATAGCAAACTTGCCACGTTCAGTTTGGTGCAAAAGATTTTGAAAGGACTTGGCCTGGCACTGTTTGGGGGATGCAAATTTCAAATGCTTGCACAGATGTCTTTGGGATATAGATTTCAAGTGCAGGCCCAGCCTTGTCTTTGGGATGTAAACCCAAGTACTTGTAGCCCAAGAAAGGTTTCGTTTTGGTTCTGTATCTTCTTTGCAGAGGCCAAAATTCCTGGCCTGCAGATGCTTGGGAAACAATGCGTGTTTTGCTGCCTCGTGTTCCTTCTGTAGCTTCTTTTGATGACATCACTGTATTGCAACCTTTAGAGGTACCATGGTCAATAAAAGGAGATTTGGGGGCTCTCTACCTTGGTCATAGGTCTGAGAGAACCTGAACTCTCCATGACATAAATTTCTTTCGTGTTCCTTGTCTAGTGCCTCTAACTGAACGAACGTTCATGCAACATTGGTGTCATTTCTACAAACATACACAATATACATGTATTATCACTGATGGTTTAGCATTCAGATGAAGGATAGTTATGTTCCTTAGCATACTTGAATGTACTATTGAGGGGCTTGTTTTTGGATTACACCTGGTGGTATGCAGGGTTTACTCCTGGCTATGCACTCAAAGGTCACTCCTTGTAGGCTGGGAGAATCAGGGATTTCTGGGCATTGAACCTAGGTCAGCCGCATGCAAGACAAGTGCACTACCTGCTGTACTAACTCTGACCCCGGGTGTACATTTTTCATAGAAGGTTTGAGTTCTTTCTGTATTTCAGACATTAGGCACATGAAAGTGACTTTAATAGTCCTCTTATTTCATTCTTATTATCATCAACCAACTTCTAATTCATTCTCCATTGAAACCCAAATTTCTGAAAAAAGGTAATGATGTTGCTAATGTTAATATAACAAACAATTTTAGAGAATACATTTCATAGTGAATGCTATTTTCTGTTTAACCTAACACTTAAAATAACCAAACTGGCCATTATATTCACATTTTATAATTACGGCTCAAAGAGATCACCAATTTTTTGAAAGAGTAGTTAGTCAATTATTATTAGCAGATCCTTAATAAAAAACCTAAATTGACTCCAGTGTCAAATAACTTTTTGTGACTGTGACTTCAATACCAGCTTAGTAGTCTATAGTATAATGGATGAATTAAGAACAGTTTTAAAGAAATTTCACAAGCAGTTTTTCATTATTATTATTGTTAAAAATCTAAACCTAAAAGTAATAATTCAAAATTGAAGCACATAGTTGAAAAATAGCAATTAGGATACATATTCTAAATCAAGACTTGTTACCTCCCTTATTATGCTATCTTGCTACCTCTCCTTTTGTCCATGATATTAGCATCTGCCCTGAATAACTTATGTAGATTTTTCAGGACTCTCTCATTACATGGTCACATTATTATGAATTTAATCTCCTAAATACTTCTTCTGTAGGCCTTTCTTCTCCTTTCCTATTGTCTTCAGATGTAAATACCATCACCATTTTTTCCTAGACTATTATATCTTTGCACATTTAACCTCTTAACTGTACTTCACCAATCTTACACCCATAAATACTTGGTGTAACAGCTTCAAAAACAATGTGTAGGAAATGTGACTTGCTGCCTAAAACAAATTTATGACCCCTACCCTCACAACTGCATTCCAAACAGAGGAATAATTTTAAACCCAATGTATAAAATAAGCACATTCCACAATCTAGGCCTTGTTAAACTTTCAAATCATCCACTTTTCCTGGTTTTGGTTGTTGTTTTCCTGCAGATATAACAATTCCACATCCTTGTTTGTCTTGGTTTCTTTGCTCTAAAATCTCCTCTTACCTCCATTCTTTAACTCATTACTTCTCACTAGTACCCTCTGACTAAACGCAGGGTAGAATTTTCTGTAAAAATCATTTTCCTCATTTCCCTGTGTTTCCTGTCTTTTCTCTCAAATAAGATTGGTCATGTCTTCCGTGATCCCATAACATCTTGTGCATACAGAAAAAAAACTATTATTAATTGATTATATTTTGCGTGCCAGAGGCTGTTTCTACAAACTTTCACATGTTCTTTTATTTACAAAACAAAAAACAAAAAACAAAAACCCACCTTGTAGTACATTAGTATGCTTATGTAACATTAGAGACAAATGAAGTTGAAAGACTACCAGAATTTACAGATTGTAAATCGAAAAGGTGAAAAGCAGCATCAATCACCAAATTTTACTAAAGTTATTTGTGATTATGTCCATATCTATTCTGCTTTTCCAGGATGAAGTTTTTTTTAAAAAAGGTAGTCCAATTTCTACTATTTCTATTTGTATTCTTAACTGTCTGATCACTGTATCACTCTCATCCCCGTTGTTCGTTGATTCACTCGAGCGGGCAGCCTCAGCCCTGAGATTTTAGCAGCCTCTCCTTACTCTTCTTCCCCAATGATTGAAGCCTCTTACAAGGTCAGGGGAATGAGACCTATTGTTACCGTTTTTGGCATATCGAATACGCCACAGATAACTTGCCAGGCTCTGCCATGCGGGCAGGATACTCTTGGTAGCTTGCCAGGCTCTCCAAGAGGAAAGGACGAATCAAACCCGGGTCTGCCGTGTGCAAGGCAAACACCCTACCTGCTGTGCTATTGCTCTAGCCTCTTCTACTGGATATTGCAAATAAATAAATAACTGATATAACAAGAAAGGCTGATAATTATTCTATATTTTAAAATATGGATGGTCAACATCCAGAGACTATACAACCAAGCTCCCGGAAGCACGCAGCTGCAATGCGTCTAATAGCCTAGTTCTCCCTCTTAAAGAACCTGACAAGCTACCGAGAGTCTATTGCCCACTTGAGAGAGCTTGGCAAGCTCCCGTGGCATATTCATATCCAAATATCCAAAATACAGTAACAGATACATACGTAGTACCTCTCGGAGAGGCTGGCAAGCTACTAAGAGTATCCTGCCCTCACGGCAGAGACTGGCAAGTTACCCGTGCCATACTTGATATGCCAAAAACAGTAACAACAAGTCTCACAATGGAGACATTACTGGTGCCTGCTTGAGCAAATCGATGAACAATGGGATAACAGTGACATCGACAGGGTTCATGTAGAAGAGGCCAACGTGCTAATACAGTGGGAAGGGCTCTTTTCTTGAACATGGCAGACCCAGATTCCATTTTCCGCACCCATTATGATATCCCGAGCTGCACCTGGAGTAATCCCAGAGCCAAGATCCAGGACTAAGCTCTGAGTGCTGCCAGATGTGGCCTCCAAATAAACAACAACGACAACGAAATCAAGTAGAGAGGTTCCTAAAGTTGTATCAGCAGTTTCTAATTCTTAATTAATTTACTTTATGTGACAATACCTGAGTGATCTCAACTTTGTGACTGTTGCTGAGAATAAAATACAACCTTTATGATAAAAACCTTGTCCTCAGGGAGCTTGCTTTTCATCAAGTCAGATGGTCTCTAACGAACCATTTTTCAACCCTAATGAGAAAAGTAAAACCTGAATAGTCTAAGGTCATCATGCACAGAAAAATAACACAGTCTTTTACCTGAATAGATTTTCAAAAAGTTGAAAGTCAGATACAAGGAAGATTAGAATTTTTGTTTTTCTGATTTGATACTATAACCATCTTCATACTAGAAAATTGCAGAAGTTAGAGGAATATATTAGGTTTCTTAAGGATTTCGTTAGTTAATAAAACAGATCATAGACCAACTGTGACAAAACTTCAAGAATGTGTCAGAATGTCTCTGTTTTTTATTTTACTCAGTAATTTCTTTTTATTGATTTTTATATTATGATTTACATGGGCTTTACTCATTGAGTTTTAGATATACAGTGTTCCAGCACAAATCTCATCACATTGTATATAGCTCAATATACAATGAGCAAAATAAAAAACAGGACATATGACTTCACTAGTTTTAAATATTTTATTGATTTAACTGGTAATAAATTTTCATAACCATGTTTGATTGACTCATAAACTGAATTCTTGATCTTAATGCAAACAAAAGCATTTTTGTTCCTTTTGTGTCTCTGCTTTGTATATTTACATATGCCAAAAACAGTAACAAGTCTCACAATGGAGACATTACTGGTTCCCACTCGAGCAAATTGATGAGCAATGGGATGACAGTGACAGTGGCAGTTAATTGTTCTTATGAATTTAGACTATCGCCTTATTATTCAGATCCTTAATATGTATATATATGAAATTTTATTTCTATTAATTTTTTTTTCTTGGCTCAGGGCTTACACTCCTGTACTTAGGATCACTCCTGGCAGGGCTTGAGGGATCATATGTATTGCCAGGATCAAATTTCATTTGGTTTTGTGCAAGGCAAGTGCCCTACATGCATGACTATCTCTTCAACCTCCAAATTTTTTAACTTAAACCTTTTAATCTTTTTGATTTTCTGTTATTTATAATGATATTAATAAGAATTTCCTACATATATTATTACAACACCAGACTCATCAACATAACACTCACTTTTCTCTATCAAGGGCCCCTAAATCTCTCACTATTCAACACCTCCTCTCCGCAAACTCTTCTGAGGACCAACTGTCTAATTTGGTTGCCTTTTTTTTTTTTGGATCACACAGGCAATGCACAGGGGTTACTCCTGGCTCTGCACTTAGAAATTACTCCTGGCGGTGCTCAGGTTACCATACAGGATGCTGGGATTTGAACCTGGGTTGGCCGCATGCAAGGGAAACACCCTACCTGCTGTGCTATCACTCCAGCCCCACTGTGACTAATCTTTAGAATGCTGTTACACTGAACCTAGGTTTGAGCCTGTCCTTTCCTGTCTGTAAATTTGGTACTGGCAGAAGATGTAGTACTGTGTGAATTTTTTAATATTGCAATTATGATTAAAAATCACAGGAATATAAAAAAATTCGGTTGCCTTTTAATATTGTTGATCCCTTACTATATATCTTTAAATCAGACATATGCGAGAGATCATTCTGTGTGTATCCATTTCCTTCTAACTACTTGACTCAGCATAATGTCCTCTAATTTCATCCATTTCATGACAAATCACAAGGCTTTGTCCTTTCTTACAGCTATATAGGCAGAATCTCTTGCTCCCACACCAGGTTGTCTTCACCGGGGCCCCTCAGAGGAGGGAGGGGGCAGTTTGAGTTGGCCGAAGCATTGCCACCTGCCCCAGCAGGGCCAAGTGACAGCACTGTCGGGCATGGAGCCGTGGTGGTAGTGCACGCAATGGCTTATCCACTGCAAGGTGCTGCCTGTCAACCAACGGGTGGCCTGGGACTCAGTGTGGGTGTTCTACCTGGCACAGACCCTCTGCGATGGGCTCCTGTGCTGCCAGCTGCTCACCAACCTCTGGGTGCACTCCGTCAACCTCAAGGAGATCAATCTGAGGCCGTAGATGTCCCAGGTGCGGCCCAGAAACATAGGCAGGTGCATGTTTGTCAGCGTGCAGATCATTAGAACATGCCAGTCAACCAAAAGCTTACATTCGGTAGACTAGAAACACCTGTAAGGCAATTGGAGGCCGCTCTCAGAAGCCTTTGCCCCATCTCAGAGAGCCCAGCAAGTTACTGAGGTTATAACGCCCGTAAGGCAGAAACTGGCAAGCTACCTGTGGCATATCGATTAACAATAACGGGTCTCACTTCGTGTTCCTGGAGGGAGCAGACGCAGTTGGCCTATCCTAGCATGTGATAGGGACAAATGGAAATGTTACTGGAGCCTGCTCAAGCAATTCGATGAACAATGGGATGACAGTGCTACAGTGCTACCACGAAGCAGGTAAACAAAAGCTTATTAAGGGAAGTGGAAATGATATATTTCAATACATTTGCACAGGTGTAGACAAAAAGAGTAAAGGAAATGCCACAGGAATGGAAATAAGTGATATATTATTGTTTAATGACTGGAGCGATAGCACAGTGGGTAGTTTGCCTTGCATGCAGCTGACCTGGGTTCGATTCCTCTATCCCTCTCGGAGAGCCCGGCAAGCTACTGAGAGTATCTCACCTGCATGGCGGAGACTGGAAAGGTCCCCGTGGCATATTCAATCTGCCAAACCAGTAACAAGAAATTTCACAATGGAGACATTACCCATTGCGCGCTCGAGCAAATTGATGAACAACAGGATAACAGTGCTACGGTGCTATTATTTTTTTGTTCAAGTAAGCAGAACAGTAATGATCCTATTATTTAAGAACATGGGTTTAGAAATCGCCGAAAGTCATAGTTATACTGGGGATATTTAAAAGAAAATTTGCTTAATAGCTGTACATATAGCAAAATTTATACTTGAGTAATGATACAAAAGTATTAAGTTATAAGATTTCTGAACATAAATAACTGTCTTTGAATGAGTCTGTGTAGATGAGAAATGCTTGATTGAATAGGGGGGAAAGTATACATGCTTTTTGGATCTAGAATTTAAAAAATAGCTAAAGAGAGATTTTTATCCCGGGAATAGGAGACAACTGATTAGAGGGGCTGGAGAAGTAGTACTGAAGGTAGGGCATTTATTTTGCAGTGGCTGAATGGCGTTCCATCCCTGGCATCCCATAGCCCCTCAGCCTACTAAGAGTGATCTCTGAATGCAGAGCCAGAAATAAGCCCTGAGTACCACCAAAAACCTGAAACTACTAGTGTTGTTCCAAAAACAAGGAGAGAGAGAAAATTGATCTGAGATTTTTCTCAAAGAATTATTTTTAGAAAAGAAAAAGACTTGTATATGTTGGATGCTCTTTGCCTGACACCGAGAGAGCAAGGATGAGCAAGGAGAGGCTGACAAATTCTCAGGGACGAACTAGACTGCCAAAACGAAGAAAGACTAAAATGACAGTCTGTGCTTTCAACACACGTACAGTGGCATCAGAAGCATCCCTCGAGGACCTGATGGTGCAAGCGCAGAAGATCAAGTACAATATCATTGGCCTGACCGAAATGAGAAGGCATCAATCATATCATGCCATTTTCGACATCGGAGAAGAACTGTTCCTCGGAACATGCAACAACAGAGGCATCGATGGCGTCGGTGTCCTTGTCAACAGGAACTGGCCATGAGCACTGATTCATTCAAATGCCTAACAACCCAAATTGGACTATTACACTTGAATAGATGTGGCTAACTGACGGCAGTTTCTGTCTTTGTTGTCTATGCACCAACGTCCAAGTACGATGGAGAAGAAATTGTGAAGTTCTACATGGAGCTGGAGAAGTTCTATAAAGAAGGCCACACCTTATACAAGATCATTGTTGGTGATTTTAATGCCAAGATAGGACTGAGGTCACCCGAAGAACTCCACATTGGGTCCCATGGCCTAGAATAGAATGAACAGGGTGAGAGACTATCTGAGTTCGTCATATCGACCAGGACCATCCATGGTAACTCACAGTTCCAGAAGGCCGAATATAAATGTTTGATATGGGAGGCTCCCCTTGGACAGTTCCATAATGAAATTGACCACATCATAATCCATGGAAGGTTTTGCCTGACCGATGTCGCTGTGGCCCTACAATTCCAAACGGGATCAGACCACTGTCTTATTAATGCAAAATTTTACTTCACAGAGTGTGGAGAAAGGACTGCATAGTTTAAGTTTAAGAAGAGAACTCCCAGAAGGACCACCAACTGGGAGTTCTTTGGCACTATTGTGGCAACGTGGAAAGATGCCGTTGTTAACAACAGGGACGAGGAATATGATCGACTGGTTCAGCATGTCAATGATTGCGTGAAAAATGCCAAGAGTAGGAAAGCCAGAAACAGGTGCCTGTCTTCAGAAACTCTCGAGGTCATTTGCCAACATGGTTTGGCATGAGCCTTAGGCAACCACAAGCTAACGCTTGAGCTCACAAAGCTGTGCAGAGAAGCGATAAAGGAAGACCTCAAAGAGAGAAGAGCAGCAGTGTTGGCCAATGCGGCAGAAGCCAGAAAAAGTATTCACAACACTCGCCTGTCCTTCGCCAACTACAAGACAAAGATGACTGCCCTCCAACGTCCTGATGGATTTATCACATCTTCCAGAAGGGCAATGGAGAGGATTATTCATGACTTCTGCTCGGATCTCTTCGACAGCCACGTCCACCTGCCCACATACCAAATTCCGCAGGATGGATATGTGATTCCCAGCATTCTCCCTTCTGAAATCCAAAAGGTCATTTCGTCGATAAAGATGCATATAGCACCTGGTCCAGACAAGGTCAGACCCCAACACCTGAAGAGTCTGCCGCCAGTACTCATCAATACACTGGCTCGGTTCTTCACAAGCTACCTGTCGGAATTCAAGGTTTCATCCCAATGGAATACCAGCAGGACCATTCTGTTGTACAAGAAGGGAGACATCCATGACATCGGCAACTATTGCCTGATCTGCCTGAAATCCATTGTCTACAAGTCGTTCACTCGAATCATCCTGAATAGAATAGGCAGAACACTAGATGAAGGACAACCATGCGAACAAACTGGGTCTTGAAAAGGATTCAGCAGGATCAACCATATCCACACGGTGACCAAACTCATTGAAGTTTCATGAGAGTTCAAGATGCTGCTCTAGTCTAACATTCATTGATTTAAAGAAGGCCTTTGATTCTGTTGAGACTGGAGTGGTCATCGAAGCCCTAGCCAAACAGGGTGTTCAAATTTAGTACATCAAGATCCTCTGTGAGCTGTATTAAGAATTCACCATCAGGATCTCACCATTCTACAAGGAAGTGATCATTGGCCTACAGAGAGGGGGTCGGCTGGATGATACCATTTCACAAAAACTCTTCAGTGTCACCCTTGAGAACATCTTGTGACAACTGGAATGGAAAGGAATGGGAGTGACGATAGATGGTCGGCAACAACATCACCTCTGCTTCGCTGATGACATTGTTCTCATAACGCTAAACATTAGCCAAGCAGCACAAATGCTTGCCAACTTCGACCTCGTGTTTGGAAAGGTAGGAATGTAGCTGAATCTCAGCAAAACGATGTCCCTGAAAAAACAAACTAGTTCCTGACGTTCCATTTGCTCTGAACAGAACGAACATCTCCGAATGCAACAGCTCTGTGTACCTGGGTCAAGAACTCAACATGAGGAATGACTTGGAGCCACAACTGCGCAGGAGGAAGAAAGCAGCCTTCAGGAGCATCGAAGAAGTGGTTAAGAGGACGAAGAACCTCTGGCTCCGGGCACATCTTTTCGACTCCACCATTCTTCCTGCACTAACATATGCCTCAGAGACCTGGGCCCTATGCAAACAGGATGATGTTGGGGACACTGTACTGCAGACAGGAATAATTTCCCCTTTTCAGCTGCCTTCAGAAAATAATTTCAGAGGCAGTTTTCCTTTTCTCACAGAAGCCTGGCTGGTCTTTGACATGCAGATCTTAGGTGCTAGCCAGGCCTGACTTTGGACATTGTAAATTCCAGGCTCTGGCCCAGTCTAGTCTTTGGGATGTAGATTTCAGGTGCTGCCTAGTCTGTAATTGACATGTAGATTTCCTGTGGCAGCCCAGCCTGGTCTTTGGGATGTAAATCCGAGTGCTTTCAGCCCAAGGAAGGTTTCAGTTCTGGTTTTGTATCTCTTTCCAGAGGCCTAGATTACTGGCCTGCAGATACAAGAGAACAATGTTGCCTCAATGTTCTTCCTGTAACATCTTTTGGTGCCTTTGGTGACATCAATGCATTGTGCCCTTTGGAAGTGCCATGATCAATAAGAGGAGATCCATGAGGCCCTCTGCCTTTGCCAAGAGCCAGAGCGAGCCTGGTCCTCCATGAAACATATTTCTTCTGAGTTCCTTATCTCAGCGCCTCTGACCGCACGAACGTTCATGCAACATCTGGCGCCCAAGTGTGGGGCCTGAAGGTAAAGGACCGGTACAGGAGAAACCGAGAGGGATCACGTTGCACCGAGATTGCATAGCCTCTCAGAGATTGGAGAAAAGGGGTGATGGGCAAGGGGCAGTTCTGTTTTGTCACAGAGGGAGGTTTAATTTGATATTTTGAACTCTGACAAAAGCAGCTGGTCTGCCTTTGAAGGAGCAAGTAGTGTGATGCCTCCTTGAGAGGGTACATAAGTATTTAGAACTGTGGAAAAGAGGAGGAAAAGAAATGTCTCATGCCCATCAGAAAGGGGACTTGATCCCCGCAGAGGAATTGGACGCCTACGGTGTAATCACCGTGGCCCTGATTTCTTTCCATTCCGACACCAAGTCGGAAGAGGCTCCTCAGAGTGAGCCTGACCCTTTGTTCCCTGAGTGGATTGCGAGAGTGAATGCAAAATACACGGCCCGCTGGAGGGCAGCTGGTCGGGGAGTGTGGGAGACGTCCCCACTGCTCCCAGGACACTCCAGGAACGGGGCACTGTTTGGTAGGACATCGTGGCCTGGCAGAAGTTAGCTGAACTCCTAGTTTTTAACCGGCCTAGTTTAAAACAAGAGCTTTTGTAAAAAACAGGGCAGAGATACAATTAGTTCGGGTGTTTTCTTATGCTGCTATTTAAAACTTTCGTGAGTGCCAATGACTTGTGTGTATGTATCTGAAAGTATGTTTGTAGTGTGAAAATGTTAGTGTCCAGGTCTGGTGTGAAGATTTTATGATTTAAGGTAATTAAGAACTTTTAGTCAAAGTAAAAGTATTGGCCAATACTATGCCACCTTAGGTTTACAATAACTCATAATTTATTTTGCCGGCTTTATAGTAACAAAAGCGCTTTTTTGACCCATTTTTAACAAGCAGGAAACTGGCATGTCAGGCAGGGAAACGAGGAGCAATGTTCCCAATCGGCCAACGGGGTTTACTTTGCCCTGGGGACTTCCCTTCCTTTCTCAGTCTATTCGGTTTTTTCCCTGCCATTCTTGAAGGGTCAGATTGATCGATCAGGTATATATTTGTGCACATGCATGTGTGGTGTTTGTTGTCTTTCTGTCTGTCTGTGTTGAGTACTCAAGTGTTAGAGTCAGGCTAAAATCAGAAGTAGAAATCCTTAAACCATCCAACAATTTAAAAAGTTTAGGTGTTTTTGGAACTTGTTAGGCAAAGTTTTAAACAAAGATTAATAATCAGAATGTGGCGCCTACAGAGAAATTGAAATTCTCAATCTAAAATCTTATTGGAGAAACATTAATGGTTATTATTAGTTGAAATTCTTTTTAACTTAAGTGAAATAAGAGTTCAGGGAACTAAGGCTTTTTCTTACAAGCCTCAGCAAACTTTAGTAAAGAATTTAGGCTGTTTTCCATATATAGAGGCATAGAAACCATCAATAAACCAAAAAAGGTTTCATGTTTTAAACACTGGCAGTTCAAGTGTTTTCAGCATGCTTGTATTGTAGGTTTGTTAAAGTATCTGGTGTACGAGGCTCATGATTTGAAATAACTAAGGTATAAGAACTATTGAAATTAAGCCAAAAGAGATTTTCCTCATGCTTCATAATTTTCAATTTTAGAAAGTGTTAAAGGTCTCTGGAAAGTCTTTTCAGGATGTATAAAATGTATTTTTTTTCTTTCTCACTGGGGTAGTGAAATTCATTGAACTTCATGGAAGTTATAATACATGTTGTACTTCATTTCCTGTGGGGTGTTAAGGAAGACAATTAGAATACAGATAATGATTTAGAATTCTAAAATTTGCAGTTACTTGTAGAAGATTTTCACTAAAACTAGATCTTTCTCTTGAGATTTGAGTTTGTGCTGAGGAATATTACAAAATCCAGTATTGCGGGGCTGGAGAGATAGCACAACGGGTAGGGCTTTTGCCTTGCACGCGGCCGACCTGGGTTCGATTCCCAGCATCCCATATGGTCCCCCGAGCACCGCCAGGGGTAATTCCTGAGTGCAGAGCCAGGAGTGGCCCCTGTGCATTGCCAGGTGTGACCCCAAAAAAAGCCAAAAAAAAAACCACCAAAAAACAAAATCCAGTATTGCACAATGAGAAAAAGCGAAGCACATTTCAAAAGGGGAGATTTACCATGATGATTCTTGGCAGTTCAGTTAAGCTGGCATGCTCTTTTGGCTTCGTGTTAAATGCCAAGATTCTTTATGTTTTTGTTCTGCCTATATGAATTAAATTCACTTTAAATGTGAAATTCTTATTCTGCATAGAACTTTTATTTAGTACCTAAAACTTTTCTGTTATACTTCAAAGGAAAACGATGTTGAAAATGCAAAGGAGGAATGATCGTTACAGAGAAATCAGAGGTTATCCCCCATCCGGTTAAACTCGGTTCGAACGAACTTGATCACATACTGAAACAAGTCTCTCTATATTGTCTCTAATGAAAAACTTCACAAAATGGCTCACTTTCACCCATTTGTGTAAGCATAGGAATATCTGAAGCCAACCTGAACTGCCTCCCTCCTTCACTAGAGAGGGAGAACTTTGGTCTTAGACTTGTTGACCGAAAGTAATAGAGCAGAAATTAATAAATTATATGTTCCTTTTCATCCAGTTAGAGCTGCAGTACAATATGAAAAAAATAATTTATATTTATGATATGTGGCATTCGTTTACTGATACTACAGCTATATTTGTGGTAGAAAAGGAAATTGATTCACTTAAATTAGCAAATCCCTAGTTAGCTGTTTTAATTTATTTAAGGTCTTGTCTCCTAATTTTATGGGGACCAATAGTAAAACCGAAAACATAAAATATTTTTAAGATATAAAGAATGTGTTCTAGTGAAGGAAATCTTTGTGTACACTGGTCTACAGAATAGTCATATTTGAGGTGGCAGTGAGTACTGTGGGGGAAAAATCAGGAAGATTAGGTAAACTCAGTGTTGCATTATCATTTTGACTTCATGTCTGAGTACAAATCTAAAAAGGGGAGTAAGAGACAGTTACGTAGAGAGCTGGTAAAGAGTATTCCCAGCCAGTGAACAGCAACTGTAGAATTAGAAAGTCATGCCCTGTTCAGCCAGATTGGTGGGGAAAAGAAGCCGGTGAATTATTGGGTGCTAGTATTATGATTTTAACGGTGGGAGGGGAGTCTGTTTACCATCAGTCAATAAAATGTAAAGTAAAAATGCCCGTGACTTTGAAAATCAGCTTATCTTTAGCCTATTCCATAGTGCTTTGTGAATAACTCCCTTTTTCTGTAAGCATAATTCTATCAGGAGGATTGCCAAACACCAAAGTCTCCCTTTAGGTTATTTTAGATATGCTTTCAGGTTGTACAAGAATACATCTCTGGACATTATCACTAATGAGTTTACGCTTCTTGAAGCATGTATGAAAGCAGAGCAGCTGTTGAAAGAGATCCAGATCTGAGTGCACCAATAAACATGTGGAGTGGCATCTAAGCTTAAGGCATGCTGCTTTGTCCTGTACCTTGACTCTTTTGTCTTCTCAATAGACATTTTTCAAGGAAGTAATTGGATAAAGTGCTCTTCTTCTTTGCAAATTTTGCCTTGCAATTCATAGTGGTTTACACAGAGCTACCACCTGTTCAACTATGAATGAAATAACAGCTGTGATACTCTCTTTTGGGACTTCAACAAAGTAGGTATGGCCAAAGTCACTGAATTTGCATTCAAGCTTTCATACAGTGCTTAAAAGAGATAAATCCTGATCATAAGTGGGAAAAAACTGGTAGTAAAACCTAACAGTCTTTTTACTATGTCAGTTGTAGGAAACGTATGTCTCCATTGAAAGCATAACTTGTGACAAGAAAAATTCCATTTAAGTATAATTAATAGCTTCATTTTATGATATATTCAAAAAAACCCCAAAACTTCTGAGTCATTCTTTACATGCACAGTTCCCAGGCAGAGCGCAGCCTTTAAAAACAGATGGGAAATTTGAGATCATATAATCCTCAATTTGTGGCAAGGCCCCTTTTCAAATAGGAAATCAAGCTGTTTTATCATTTTGTGAAGTTTAACATAAAGTTTTGAAAAATATTAAATTTTATTTTTAAATTGAAATCATTTGGTTTACAATGCTATAATAATTTAATTTTTTCACTTACATTTAAATTTTTTTCAGTGAGGTAATATTGGCTTACAAATCTGTATGTTTTTAGAAATAGTTTTATACTTCTTTAAATTATGTGTGCCACACCCACCATCTGAGTACCAATACCACACCACTACAGTCTCATGAGACTCTTCCTTATTTTGATTCTCCCCTCTTCATCCTATAAGCTCCAACATGAAGTAAAAGAATGAAAGGATGTGTTTTAATTGGATATTGTCTTTACTTTGAAAGTAAGTCTAACAAGATTTTAAAATTTCTAAGAAAAATGTATAATTTTTTTTTTTTTGCTTTTTGGGTCACACCCAACGATGCTCAGGGGTTACTTCTGACTCCGCACTCAGGAATTACTCCTGGTGGTGCTTGGGGGACCATATGGGATGCCGGGGATCGAACCCGGGGTGGCTGCCCTGTGCAAAGCCAACATCCTACCCACTGTACTATCGCTCCGGCCCCCCAAAATATATAATGTTTTAATGTAGTTTAAAACAATGTCCAATAGGGTATCTAAAGAAATGCTCTACTGCTTTCTCTGCCACTTTGAGAATACAAGGTCAAAGCCTTTTAAAAGTATTTCTTTTAAAAGGCTATTTGTTATTAACTTATTATGCTTGTCTACACTTCACATATGAGAAAAATCATTCTTCATTTGTCCCTTGCATTCTATTTCCTCTGACATTTGACACATACCTGTAACTCCTGTGAGTACCGACAAGATTATGCCCCTGCTCCCAAGGAGACAACACTTTATTGCACGAGCTAGTCATGATGTCCCATGATTAGCACTATAATGTGCTATGTAGAAAGCACAGAAAAGAGAAGACAATAAAGACTCTGTAGAAGAGGAACACCTGATGCCTAAGGAGAGGCGAAGTTCATGGCTTTAGAAGGGCCAGAGAGATAGTACAGGAGGCAGGGTGCTTGTTTAAGATCAGAAGCAGCAAATGACTTAGACACACTAATACGTGGATTGTTTTATTCTTTTAAACACTGTATTTACAAAGTGGTTCATAATACAGTTGTTTTAGCTATTCAATGTTCCAACACCAATTCTACCACCAGTATGACCTTTCCTCTAGCAAGACCTCCAGTTTCCCAGGCACCCACTAATCCTGTCCTCTTAGCAGATACATGCAACATGGCAAATGGAAATATCAGGAAATACATGATTAATAATTTGTGATATTGTTAATAACTCACAATGGTGTTACAAAAGTCATGTATGGGGATTTTCTGAGCTGACTGATGCTCTTTGAGCCTTCTATGTTTTTACTTATTTAATTCGTAGGCTTCAACTTTCCCATCCAATTTGCTCTGCTCCTGCTGGGCTGTCTGGACTGTGAAATTTGGAAGAGATTCGGTGCTGCTGCATATGCTGCACGCACCAGGAGTTGTAAAGCTGGGCCTTTCGATGTCAGAAAAGGCCAGGTGTGGTGGACGCTGGGTCTAATTGGAAAGGGCAGATATCTGTCAACTCCTATTCTGAACAGGAGTCAAGAGTTTTCAGCCTGAAGATCAATTTACTTGGGGTGATTTAGCAGATTGTTTTGTTTCTTTTCCTTTTCCTTCACCATTTGTTTTCATTGTTTTTGAAGGAGGAGGGAATATTCTATTCTTTTACTGAACTATCTAGATAGAGGCAGTCAGAAACTTGATTGCAAATGGAAAGGCTATCTATCCATGGTTTTCTCCAGAAGAGTCAGGCTGATTGGGAGAAATTCCAGCTCAGGTCTGCCTTAGTCGCAGCTGACATGATAGCTCTGGTCAGACACAGGATTTGGGGGGCACATGTGGAATACTCAAGCACAGGTGTGATATTTAGATTTGTATTTAGCTCTAAAAATTGCATTTTTATCCAAAATATATGTGAACATCTCTGAAAACATTTCAAAATTCTATTGAATCCCGGGTTCAATTCCTCTGTCCCTCTCGGAGAACCCGGCAAGCTACTGAAAGTATCTCACACTCACGGCAGAGCCTGGCAAGCTATTCATGGCATATTCGATATGCCAGAAACAGAAACGACAAATCTCACAATGGAGACTTTACTGGTGCCTGGTCGAGCAAATCGATGAATAATGGGATGACAGTGATTGAATTTTCAGAAAGCTTACCACTGAAAAACAGTACTCATCCAGCTATTTTACCATGTGGATTTTTCCACTTGATTCTGTGGGGGAAAAAAATTTTTTAACAGTCTTTCTCACCACATCCCTACCCCCCAAAGAGTCCTCATTTTGCCTTAAAATTTCAGGTCTATATTTTTGTGAATAATTTCAGTGTTACAGACACCCATGTTAGTCTGTCTTTCAGACTTTATAGGTAGCATGTCTCCGAAGTGTAATAAATAGAGGTTTTTTCTGGATTTTGCGATATTAGTTTTGCTAAACAGTTGTTTTAGTTTAAAGTATTTTTTTAATTTTTAAAATATTTTTTAATGAGTCCCCATGAGATAGTTACAGACTTACAACTTTTATGATTACGTTTCAGTCATACAATGATCGAGTACCCAGACCTCCACCAGTGCTCATTCTCCACCACTACTGTTCTCAGTTTCCCTCCTGCTACTCCCCCACACACCTCTGCCTCTGTGGCAGACGCATTCCCTCATACTCTCTCTCTCCTTTTGGGTGTTATGGTTTGCAATACAGGTAGTAAGTAGCCATTATGTTTGATTTATAGTCTACTTTTAGCAAGCATCTCCCATGCAGAGTGAGCCCTCCGAGCATCATTCACTTAGTGGTCCCTTCACTATTCCATCTATTCTCGAGCACTCGAGTTTTGTTTCCAGATTCTACCTATTGTAAATGTGCTGCCATAAACATACAAGTGCAGATGTCATTTCTACTGTACTTTTTCACCTCTGGAATATATTCCTAGAAGAGGTATTGCTGGGTCAAATGGGAGCTCAAGTTCTAGCTTTCTGAGAAATGTCCATAGTGTTTTCCAGAAAGGATGGCGGTCAGTATTCTCACTATCAATGAAGGACAGTCTCCTTCTCCCCACATCCATGCCAACACGGGTTATTTTGATTTTCTGGATATGTGCCAGTCTCTGTGATGTGAGATGGTATCTCATTGTTGTTTTGATCTGCATCTTCCTGATGATTACTGATGAACATTTTTTCATGTGCTTTTTGGCCATTCGGAATACTTCTTTCAATTTCTATTCATGTATGTCATCACCCCATTTTCTGATGGGATTGGATGTTTTCTTCTTTTAGAGTTCAACCAGAGCCTGGTATATCCTGATATGAACCTCTTATCAGAAGGGTATTGGGTAAATATCCTTTCCCTTTCTGTAGACTGTCTTTGTATTCTAGTCACTGTTTCTTTTGAGGTGCAGAAACTTCTTAGTTTTAGAATAATCCCATTGTTTATCTCTGTTCCCACTTGCTTGGTCAGTGTCAATAGAGGCAGAGAAAGCATTTGTAATTTCCAGCACCTGTTTATGATAAATACTCTCACCAAAATGGGCTTGAAGGAACTTCCTTCAATATAGTCAAAGCCATCTACCACAAGTCCACTGCAAGCATTATCCTCAAGAAGGAAAAACTAAGAGTCTACCCTCTAAGACCAGGGACTAGACAAGGATGTTCACTCTCACCACTTCTGTTCAATAGAGTATTGGAAGCACTTGTCATAGAGGTTCTGCAAGCAAGAGATATTGAGGACATCTAGATAGGATGCCTCTCCCATCCCGAGTGGGTCCTCCAACCACACTTTAGTTGGTGTTCCCTTCTCTATCTGAGCTGCCTTTTCCCCTAGCATGTGAGGCTGGCTTCCAAGTATTGGAGCAAGCCATGGTACTTATTTCTATCATTCTTGGGTGTTAGTCTCCCATTCTGTTGTTTTATATTCTGCAGATGAATGTAATACTTCCATGTCTGTCTCTCTTAGACTCATTTCACTTGGCATGATACTTTCCATGTTGATCCACTTCTATGCAAAGTTCATGACGTCATCTTTTCTGACAGCTGCTTAGTATTCCATTGTGTAGATGTACCAGAGTTTCTTTAACCAGTCACCTGTTCTCGGGCACTCTGTTTTTTTTCCAAATTCTGGCTATTGTAAACAGTGCTGCGATGAACATACAAGTACAGATGTCATTTCGACTATACTTTTTTGCCTCTCTGGGATATATTCCCAGTTGTGGTATTGCTGGGTCAAATGGGAGCTCAATTTCTAATTTTTTGAGAAGCAACCACATTGTTTTCCAAAAGGGCTGAACCAGTCGCCATTCCCATCAGTAGTTTAGGAGGGCCCTTTTCTCCCCACATCCACCCCAACAGCAGTTGCTTTTGTTTTTTTGGATGTGTGCCAGTTTCTGTGGTGTGAGGTGGTGTCTCATGGTTGTTTTGATCTGCATTTCCCTGGTGATTAGTGGTGAAGAGCACTTTTTCATGAGCCTTTTAGCCATTCACAACAGTATTGGTTTTCATACAACTGTTTATATAGTTAGAATGTAGCGATTTTGAATACAAAATCAACCTTTTCAGGCAGATATAATGCAATATTTTTCTTTATTAAATATTTTTTGTCCATAGGCCAAAACCCAAATTTCAAACATTCATGAAACATCTTGGTAAATGCATATTTTTCTGCTTATCTGATTATGTGCTTTATCTTCAAAAACTTTGTATTTTCTTGTGATGTCTTCAAAACTAGATTATAAAATTGATTCATAGATTAACTTTCGAATAGGAAACCTACAGGAGTCATATCCCATTTCAGCTATGGCTGAAAAGAAAGGAAGGATCACATCACCCATCATTTATTGAAACTACTTATTGATTACCAATAAAAATGAGAGATAAATCACTGTTGAGAAAAAAGCTATTTGTATATGGTTGCAGTACAGAAATCAGTATCGCTGCTCATAATGATTTGCTCACTATTTCACAATGAGTTGTTACTCTTCTAGCTAAGTTTTAGTGATTCCGTCTTCTGATTCTTGATGAAGTTTTGCAACAATCATGTGCTATTGCACAATGACATGCTCATCAAAAACCATCTAGGGTTTTTCTGTATGTTTGGGGGTTACACCTGGCAGTACTCATGGCTATCTCCTGGCTCAACATTCAGCAATCACACCTAGGTGGCTCGGGACACCATAGTGGGTGTTGGGGATCAAACTATGGTAGACTGCAAATAGTAAACACCTGTTGTACTATTGCTCCAAACCCTATGGAGATCATTCTTTTAATGCATATTCATACAAAGCATAAATGCCATAACAAGGATCAAAGAGTGCACTACTACAACACACAGCAGGGACACCCAGGTTTTGTTGGGGGTATTTCCTGTTTTGGTGAAAGTCTTACATAAAGTAACCCCTGAAAGGCTGGGAAAGTACTACAGACAGAGGGAAGAAGCTTGTGGAAAGAATCAGAGATAAGAAGGTTTTCTGTGGCATTTTAAGTAGGTTAGATTGACTAGAAGCTAGAGAAAAGGGGTAGGATGAAATGGATTTGGAGTACTTTGGGACTATTTCTTGAGAAACATATGGAAAACAATCAATGGCCTAGTAAATGGCTGTATGCTTAGGTGATGTTTATCAAGTGACAGTGATATAAGTCATAGTTGTTTGGCTGATTACTACTGACTGAAAAGGTTATTTTGGCCCTGTATCTCTATCTGAAGCATGAGAAACTGATGAAGGCCACTTTTCGTTTTGAAAATAGGTTGAGTGTGCTGGTATAGGATTGGATGGGAATGGAATATGTGAAGGAAGTGTGTAGACGTACACAGAAAAAGATACATAGGTATTTTTGAGGCTAATAAAGCTTTTGGAAAGAAATGAACTATTTGGAATTTGTATACACCTGATGCCTATGTTTTCATACTGTTAATTGGATAATATCAAATATTGAATGTAGTTTTGTATTAGCAAACTAGTGGAAAGATAAACCATTTATTATTTACAGCTCATTTCAAAACTCAATATCTAAATGAACCCATACAAATCAAAAAATGGTCTTCACTTGATGGGCATGAAAAGTTTCATGCTGAGTGAAATGAGTCAGAAAGAGAGAGACAGACATAGAAAGATTGCACTCATCTATGGTATATAGAATAACAGAGTGGGAGACTAACACTCAAGAACTGTAGAAATAAGTACCAGGAGGTTGACTCCATGGCTTCGAGGCTGGCCTCACGTTCCGGGGAAAGGTCAACTCAGAGAAGCGATCACCAACTACATTGTAGTCGAAGGCCATGTGGGGGAAGGGAGTTGCGGGCTGAATGAGGGCTAGAGACTGAGCACAGCGGCCACTCAACACCTTTATTGCAAACCACAACAGCTAATTAGAGAAAACAGAAGGGAATGCCCTGCCACAGTGGCAGGGTGGGGTGGGGGGGAGATGGGATTGGGGAGGGTGGGAGGGACACTGGGTTTACGGGTGGTGGAGAATGGGCACTGGTGAAGGGATGGGTTCCAAACTTTGTATGAGGGAAGTATAAGCACAAAAGTGTATAAATCTGTAACTGTACCCTCACGGTGATTCTCTAATTAAAAATAAATAAATTTAAAAAAAAAATGGTCTTCACTTTGTATTCTAGTTATATATTCACCAACAATTTTATAGTTGAACTATGTAAAAAGCCATTCACAAGACTTTACTAAGAGAAAGTCTTCTAGAAAAGCTTGTGAAGTATGAGCTATAAATGCCACCCTAGTACACTAGACATAAATGAGGATTCCTTCAGTAGACAAATAATCATGCAAAATAAATTTCTATTCTAATTAATTTCAGAAAGTAATATATAATCTTCCCAATGACCAAACTGTCTGGTCTATTCAAAAAAAATATTGGCCATCTAAGTATGTTCTGAAGAATGGTGTTTGATGTTTTTGTTATGAAGAAATCTAAGCAAAATTCTTTTCTCAAATAATTAGAAAATATTTTTAAGCCGCAGTAGTGAGCCTAAAGTTCACTTCTTTTTCATTTGCATTTTTAAAAGGTCTTCTTTTAAAAAACTTACTATCATGGCCACATATTGCATTGGTTAAAAGTTAAAAGTTAAGTATTAAAAAAGCTGTAATTAAAAATAATTACAATCTATTTTGTAGTAATATGTTAGAAGATATTAGATGGTCAGTTGTTAGAAGTGAAAAAATGTGTAAGAAATCTTATATCAGTTTAGTCCAATTGAAACTTTATAAAAACTATATGAAAGTTTTTGTATTGAACATTTGAACAACATAGTAAAATTACTTCTGATATATAGAACAAAACAGAACAGAATTAAACGGAGATGTGTAATAAAAAGGAAAAATTAGGAAAGCTGGTAATAATAGTAAAACCAATGAAAGACATGTGACAGGGTGGGTACATACCAGGTATGTGCATACCAGGCTCTGAAACAAGCACCTTGCCCATTGTTCAGGTACAATAGGAGGGTTATTGCCACAGAGCCTGTGGGTTCTAGCCACAGCATTGCATGTGGTTCCTGAGCAAGGAAGGAGTAGTCGCTGACTGCGGAGCCAAGCGTAAGGTTTGAGCACTGCCGGTTGTGGCCCCTAAACCAACAATAAATAAATAAACTACATAGTATTTCTTTACTTAGTTAACATTATTCCTGAGCAATCCTTCCTCCTCCTCCATTTAGTTTTGGGGTCACACTCAACAGTGTTCGGTACTTACCGTAAGATCTGTATTTGACAAATGTTTCCCATGGTCTTTGAAGGACCAAGTAAGCACATTAATAATAGTAATAATAGTAATAACAATAATAATAATAATATGTAAGATAAGTTAGACTAATATTTTAAGAAGTTAATTCACCTACTAACAGTTTCCAAAATGATATTTTCTAGTTTGCTTTGATATAACGCTATCCTCATGAAACCAAACTTAAATTTAATAAGCTTAAATTTGTTTTCTATCATTGCATGGCTGATTTACATATAGTTTATTTATCAATGCTTTTGAAACTTGTAGTTCTTGGGTAAAGTTGCTTATTTCTTTGTAGATCTTTTTTCAGAATCTTCTGGGATAGACACTGGGGAGTTCCGCTTTCAGAGTTTTCATCTATTGCCTAAAGTTTTTATACTATGTTTTGTTGTTTTTATAAGGTTTATTTTGTTTTTATTTACTTTTCTGCTTACTGGGTCACACCTGACAATGCACAGGAGTTACTATGACCTTATGCACTCAAGAATTACTCCTGGTGGTGCTTGGGGAAACATATGGGATGGTGGAATGGAACCCGGGGTCGGCGTGTGCAAGGCAAATGCCCTGCCCGCTGTGCTATGGCTCCAGCTCCTACATTTTAATCTTATTCTTGATAAGTTTTATTTTTTTGGAGCTCCAGATGCTAGGTATTCACTTGACTTTTGATACTCTGTTAACCTCTCTGAACTCTTCTAAGTATCCCCTAGAATTTCCATGGGCCTAAAGCAAATAAAAAATAAATTTAAAAATGCTTATAACCTGAACAATTAGAACATATTTTTCATGACTTAAGCCAGTGATATGAGACGTATCTTAAAATCAAAAGAGCAAATATGTTTGTCATCACTGTTCCCTGAATAATACAAATGAAGCTGTAGCATTTTTACATTGGCTCCCACATGGCCTGATATATCAAAGAACTACTGAGTCAACATAAAATCTTTTTTTTTTAAGGCCTTGAATAGCTTTATTGAAATCTGTATAAATAAACATGCACATTTCAAATGTAAACTCAAGTGAACTCAAGTGCAGACAAAATTTTAACCTCTGTCATGCAGGAGGTTAGTTTACATTTAAAAAAAAGAGAGAGAGGGAGCCGGAGCGATAGCACAGCGGGTAGGGCGTTTGCCTTGCACTCGGCCGACCCGGGTTCGATCCCCGGCATCCCATATGGTCCCCCAAGCACCGCCAGGAGTAATTCCTGAGTGCAAAGCCAGGAGTAACCCCTGAGCATGCTGGGTGTGACCCAAAAAGCAAAAAAAAAAAAAAAGAAAAAAAAGAAAAAAAAAAAAAAAGAGAGAGAGAAAAGAAAGAAAGGAAAAAATAAACTCAAAGCAGCTTTTAAAATACCAGGATGAAAAACCAGCTTTAATATCAAGGTATAAAGCAAAGCCATGATCAACATACCTCATTTATCCTGGTCAAATGCATATTTTTTAAACTTTTAAATGCTAGCATAAATAAATATTTACCAAAATGTGCACTCACAGAGTGAACTTTTATTTACAATACACAATTTATAATCTATTGTATTTGATTAGTTCAAGTGAAGAACATTATACTTTTTGCTTTAATAACAGTGGGACACAAAACAATTTCTCAGTTAGTCAATATGTGAAATGTGTCCCGGTATTTATATTTTCTATTAAAGGCAGTACTGTATGCCAATTGACAATACATTCTTTTAACTAGATCAAAGGGAAAAAAGCAGCAAATGAAAAATGTTTCAAATGTTCACACATATTTTTGGCATCCTGAATCCTTGAACGTGGTGAACTAAAATCAAATTCCAGGTTTTTATGCTTTATATACTGTCCAGCTTCAGATTCTGGAACACGCAGATGCCACTTCTCTTCTAACAAGTCACCTTCTGAGAAAAGCTGTAAGGCTATGGTGAATTCCATCAGGAACACACAAAGAGAGTTAACAGACCCACCTTTAAAGCCAATTGTCCATTAATTATTTAAAGACCAGTATATGAAAAAACCTGAAAGCATGATGTAATCATTACTACTGATACAGAGTACAATTAAATCTTTCCTTATGTTACAATAATTCATAGGTTAGAAGTTGCCAAATTACAAAAAAATGGGGTAGAGAAAAACAGACAGCAAAAATTTTGAATTTGGACCAACACCAAATTAAAACAAATGAATTTTAATGTAAGTAAAAGAAAATTTAAATGGCGGAGGAACAGATTCTAAATGCAACAAAAAGAACATCAACATCAAAAAAAAATACCTTACATATAACAAAAATGACTTTAGATGAAGGGTGAAATCTAGAACCTGTTTTCTACAATAGCAGTTAGATGAACATAATATTCTAGTTTTAATACTATGAAAGGAAATAACTTTTTCAAGACTTCCATGTAACATGATTCATTTTTTAAAAATAGGTCTACATTGATTGCCAGGGATAGACTTGAAAATTTGGTTTTCCAAGGATACTACTGCAGTATTTATGCCACATTGATACCGCAGCTAAATATCATAATAGTATATGTAGCAGCCTAATGCACATGATCTAGATTATCCAAAAACTAAGTTCAGCCATAATTTTCTTGCAGTATATTAGAGCAAAATAAATGACCAACATCCACAAATTTAACATTTGTCATCAGTTAACTCACATCCAAAAAATTAAAGAAAACATAATTCATCAAAACAGCAGCAAACTTAAAAGGGATTTATTTGTGATTTCCTATATATATTTAGCTTGTAAATACAAGACTGTAAATGTATTAAGAGACAATTTCTGTTAAAGTTTTCATTGTGTTTCACTTCAAGTACTGCACAAGTTAAAATCTGATAAAGGATTTACATTCGGTTATCTGAAACTTCCCATCTCAGACTCGTGTTTAATGTGGCGGGTGACTCCATCATCTCCATAGACACCACCAGCAGGAAAGTCTCTCCTTTATGGCTTCTGGGACTCTCGTTAGTTAGTGTGCATACAGTTTTCGTTTTCTATGTCATTGTCATTATCATTGCTATCTTCGTCACTTTCTAACGGGATGCCCGTGGCAGCGGAAGCACCTTTAGTTTCTCGGTCAAGAGGGAAAAAGCCAGTTCCACTGAAAGTGTCTTGCCTCTGGTAGAAGAGCACGTACGCAGCTTTGGACACAATCTGATCTTCAGATGCTGTCGAGACACTACTGTCATCAACGTAGTACCATTTCCCATCATCTTTATTTTTTGAAAAAGCAGTATAATGTCCTCCTCCCATCCCTCCACAGTGGTTGGAAACGGCGATCAGATGATAGCGGCAAGGACCCGCGTTTGGATTAATTAGGAATTCTGACATATCCAAGTCACTTATAGGAAAGTCAACTAAGGTATCCAATTTATCTCTCATGTATCGACTGTAAGAAAATCGTTTGAGATGGACCACAAGTACTGGAGGCAGTGACCATAAATCTAATTTCTTTGTGGCTTGTTGATGTTCTTTACAATTTGGACAATACCAAGGATCCTCAGCACCTAGCTTTTCCTTTGTTGTAAAAAGCTCAATGCAATCTTTCAATTTCACAAAGGGTTTTTTGGGAGGCTTATATTCCACACTTTCATGTTTCTCAAAGTCCTCAGCAGCATTTTCATCAAAGTATCTTTTTTTCAAATCAGGATCCCAATCCAAAGCAAGAAAAGATCTTTCATCTAGCCTAAGCTGCCTGTCATCAAATCTTATATGCCGGGTGTCATCTTTGATGTAGTTGGTATCGGTATTGCCTAAATTGTTGAACTGGAATGTAAACAATCTCTTTTTGTGTGTCCCGTGAGTTGACCTTTGCAAGTTTCCTCAGTACATAATCCATTTTCAGAATCATTATCTCCTCCAACTGAATCTTCAGACTGACTGTTTTCATTCTCAGAGGGAAGTTCTTGATCTTGGCTGGACTCATCATCTGGCTCATCTGTTTCCATTTCACTTGGGGAGCCTTCTTCATGGATGCCATTGGGGCCGTTCCCATTAATATTTTGGTCCTTACAGCAATGTAGGGATCCTTCAGTTTCTTCAGTTTCAGTGGATATTTTGACATACCGGCACATTCTCAAAAGTAGAAGATTATAGGATTTATCTTCAGTATTGTTTCGTGGTACTGCTATAAGAAAAGGCTGACCAAAAAGTGAGGAACCAGTATGGTGTGTGTAACTTGAATGTCTAAATTTTTCTCTTAGGCAAACAGGAATAATCACATGCTCTGTATCTTCTGTCCTATTGATGTTAATCTCAAACACATAAATATCATCTCGCTCCATAATACTACTAAGGTTTTCATCCATGGCAAATATTCTGTGAAATCTATGATTGTATATATCAGTGACTATCATCTTATCTGCAGGTACGCCTGACAAAGTACAGAGTGCCGTACAAAGATCTTGTATGTTTCCAATTTTGGGGACAACCACTTTGTACTGCATAGGTTTGGTAAGTGGATCCATTCTAACTAAGTAAACTTCTAAGGTATGCTCTTTTTTCATGGGCAAAGGAAGTGTCAAGTAACAAAAAGGGTCAAATGTGACTGAAATCTTTGCACATTCAGGACATACTAAAGTTGACTTGAAAAGGCCATGAAATATGTCGACTATGATAGAATCATTTCTTTTTAAATGATTTTCCCAGGCTTCTTCAGCAACCACCTTATCTGGCCTCCCATCGGCGTCTTTTAGTTGTATGTATGGTTTTTTCCTAATTCTATTCAAATCCTCATGTAGACCATCCAACAGGAAAGCTAGTAATTCTTGACAGTCTTGCTGCTGGTATCCAGAGAACTGCGGTGCAAAACGTCCTACTTGTGTCTTAAAGGCTCTTGGTGTGACGTAGCTAAATTTTCCAGACCACATTTGTTTGATCAATTCAGCATAAGACTTAGCTATTTCACCTCTCATTCCTAAGGGATTGTCAAAATTCAGTTCTTCTTGATACTTATCATTGAGGAAATATTCAGTAAGTGGAGGTGTGTTGCTCAAACACTGAATAGCTGAGTTCATGAAGCAGGTGTTTCCCAAGTTACTCAGGCCACAGAGGCCTGGCTGCTCATTATTTCTTCCAGGTTCTGAATAATCATAGTTCTTATAAGCAGTATATGATGGAAGACAATAATTTGAGTTTTTCACATTTCTGTTGTTGATGTTGTTATAATTATTTGATAGAGATGAAGGAGATATCTTTGGTAAAGTTGAAAAATTGGATGCACCTGGGGACTTAGGAGCAGAAGGACCCCTTGGCCATGTTCCATCTTCATTTTTCTGTTCTATCACTAACACCTGTCCTTGGTATAAACCAGCATCCTGAATAGTGCTGTCTGGCTTATTCAGTGGCTCAAATGTATTACTCATGTATTTGTTCCACAATCTTGTCTCCTTCTCATCTGGAGTATTGAAGATTTTTCTGATTTCCTTTTCAATTGTATCTATTGTGTCAGCTTTGCTAAATCTTCTAGTTACAACATTATTCATGTTGCCATTTTCACAAAGCTTCAGTTCTGTGAGATATACTTCTACTTTGCAGTGCTTTACAAACAGACCCTGTTCAACCACCTTCCGTGCTATTGGTTCTTGCCCTTCCATCAACGTGTACCAGCTGACAAGTTTATTCCAGCCCTCCGTTGGCAATAATATGTAATCCAATTCATCAATAAGATGCTCTTTGAGTGACTGGGCATCACCATCTTTGAGAAGTCCAGAGTTATCAATAGGTCCAGGATATACATTTTGATCTCCCATCTGGTATTTGTCCCAACTGTCAAAGCCAACATATTTTTTGCACTGTTTGAACCAGCGACTATCAACTAGGTACCAGGTGTCCCCCTTCCGGAGCGAGATTTTGAGCAGCGTCGCGATGTCAGAACGCTGGATGTCCAGATCCACCGCTCCGCCTTCCGACATCTTCCCCCACTAGCGGCCAACATAAAATCTTTTAAATAAAACAGCGTAATAGGGAAAAAAATCTAAGAAGTTGGGGCCATTTTGACATTTTTAAACTTTTCTCTTTTGTCCAAACGGTCTATGTCATACTGATTTGTATTAAAAATAAAATAACTCTTTAATGCAAACCATGTTAAAAGAAAAAACTCATGATAGCAAAGATGGAATCTGATTGGAGAGAGGGAGGATAATTGCTTCCAGAAATCTACCAAATTATATTCTCAGAGAAGAGGAGGATACATCATTTACATGTTTGAAGTGATTTGTATGTAAATAAATGAAACAATATAAACTGTCAGTAAATTCACCTTGAGAGCTTGATTGAATATTCGCTAATAAATGAGTAGCTTTCGTGTAGTGTGTTTCTAGTTTCCTGATAGTCTTTTAATATTTTAGTATATTCTTGGGTGTTCCTATCTGTATTATATTTGGCTATTTTGCATTGCAATATCATTTGTTGATTTTCTAGCATTTCCCAAGCGCGTAGAGTACATCTCAGAACTTTTAATCTTCGTTGATTCCTTTTCTGATGCCTCTCGAAATATAAGAAAGATTCTTCTAAAAAAGATGCATCCAGAGGGGCATCTATGAAATCATTCATATCCACGTTGTGCTGCAAAAATAAAAGAATGGTTTTTGTAATAGCAGAATTAAACAGAATGGCACAATCTAAACCCAGTATCAACTTCTGAAATTAACCCTCTGGCCACAAAGTGTTATCTACACTGAGAATAGTCCCCGAACACGAAAGCCTGTATTTCTCAGAATATCAAGAACTAATGAAAACCATCAGTGTTGAAAAAATGTCTTTTGATTCTTATGTTTTCTTTTCATACACCTGAAGATATAATTGTATACTCTTGTTGTTCTGAGATTGCTTCACAGTGACCCTTCATGAATAACTTAATGAAATTCTTAGTTAAGAAAAAACTGCTCTCTTCCCCCACTTGACTTTCACAAGTTGATGAGAAGTTTCAGGGACGGCACTGAATTCATTGAGCCTGCCATAAGAAATCCTTTGCAAATGATAATGGCAAAAGAAGATTCTAATACAGTCTTGTAAACATGGATTCCAATACTGTAATTTTCAGGTACAAATATTCTGTCTTAGTTCCTCACAATAAGGCAACACACTAAACAAATTTCTGGATTTTAATCATTGAATAACTTTCTTGAGAGTGGTAGATATAGAGGCTCTAAAACATTTCTGTAGATTCTGTGATACTTCGCCCAGGAAATGTCAGTCCTTATATGGATGTCATCCATTCAAACTGTACTTCAATGTGTGGAGTGCAGTGTAAGTACTTAGCAACTTTAAAGGCTATGATTCAAATCTTAAAACTGTTTGGTTCTGACATCCATCCTCTAGAGACAAGAACCAAATTTTCCATTAGAAACGAGCCAACACTAGCTAAAACAATCCTTGGGATAAAGAAGATGGAAGGCATGACCCTCCCAACATCAAACTTATGAAAATGTGGTGGTAATTAAAACAGTATAGTACTGAAATAATGACAGACCTGCAGAGCAACGGAGTAGAGTAGCCTATGGCATAATTATTTACCCAAAACTCATCTGATAAAGGGGTTAATATCAAAGATATATAAGACACTGGAAAGACCTTACAGGAAGAAATATCCAATACCATCAAAAAAGAGGGAGAAGAAATGAACGGAACTCTAAGAAGAAATAGATAAGGCTCAAAGACATAAGAAAAAATGCTCTACATCACTAACCACCATGGAGATGCAAATCAAAATGATGAGATATCATCTCACACCACTGAGATTGGAACACATCAAAAAAAAAAAAACAAAAAAACAACCAGTATTGGCGCCCATGCAAGGAGAATGGACTCTCATTCATTGATGCTGGGAATTCTAACTGGTCTAGCCTTCTTGGAATCACTACAGGCATTCCTCACAAAACTAGAAATTGAGCTTCCATCTTACCCAACGATAACAGTTCTGGAAATATAACTTAGGGTCCAAATACACACAGCAGAAATGTCAATCTATACATCTATGTTTATTGTAGCACTATTCACAATAGCTAAAATCTGGAAACATTCTGAGTGCAGATGACCGGCTAAGAAACTAGGGTGCATCTACACATTGGAAAAACACAACTATGCAGGTGTTACAGGATTTTTTAATACATGAATGGACAGGTAGATTATCATGCTGAGTGAAATCAGTGAGAGGGAGAGGACAAATATAGAATGATAGTACTTATTTGTGGAATATAAAAAACATACATAGCACAGTATGTGAATAATACCTACAGACATAGAAATAATAGCCAGGAGGACTGATATATAATGCAAATCTACCACAAAGTAGGATGGGGGATGCAGTTAAGGCAGAGAACGGACCAGTATTACAATGATAGTTGGAAATGATTACCCTGGACAAAAATTGAGTGCTGAATGGAGGTAAAATACTATGTGTGATACCATTTCAGTAACAATGTAACAAATCCCAGTGTCTAAGAAGAAAATGAGAGAGACAAAGAAAGAGAGAGAGAGGTAGAGAGAAAGACATAAAAATAGACAGACAGACAGAGAAGTATTCCCATAGTGGCAGGCTTGGGGACCAGGGGAGGCGTGTGGGAGGGAAACTGGGGACACCGGTGATAGGAAAAGTGCACTGGTGAAGGGAAGGGTGTTTTAACATTTTTTGACTGAAACTCAACCACGAACAACTTTGTCACTGGAAATCTCATCATGATTCAATAAAAAAATTTCTTTAAAGAAGTATAGTGCTTTACACACTGGAATTCTGTGAGGTAGCAAACAAGAATGAGATAATGTGATTTTCTCCAAACAATTGGACTAAGGTCATTTGGAAGGAAAATGGTAGATACAGAATTCTCTCTCTCACATCAGGGATATAAAATACATAGTGCTGACAGAAAAGAGTGGCAAAGGCAATAAAACCAAAAAGCTGACCCACAGAACTCTGTTTAGGGTGTGTGAGGGGTGAATGGGGAAGGGCCTTGTGACACTATTGGAGGAAAATGGGTGTGAATGTGTTGAGGGATGTATGCATTAAACTATGATTAAGAGTATTGAAAATCATAGAACCTTAACTGAAACATAGGATTAACTAAAAAATCTGACATGGATACTGATAGGAACAAAATGGAATAGTCAGTGATATAGCTCAAAGATTGGAGAAAATGCTTTCCAGGCATGAGACTCCATGTTTCATTCCTGGTTCCAATGCTGTATGAGCTAGGGGATCCCTGGCTTTCCAGAGCAGCAGTGGATTCGGCATTACTGTGATTTGGGGCCTGAGAACTGCACCATCACCCCAAACACACAGGTTGTGTGTTGTTTAACCTCTGTGCCCTAGAACCACAATGAAGCAAATATTATTCCTCTTGAGGGAAGTTCACAGCAATACAGCAAACACAAGAAAAGACGCCAATATTTCCTGAACTCATAACTTCAGAGATTAGAAAATCAGCATATGAGAATACTATAAGGACAAGGATAGAACAAGTATAGATACAAATGGCAAAGTGAAGTCACAGTTTTGGACCAAAGAAAACGTAGGGCAGCTAGGGCGCTTGCCTTGTACACATCTGACTCAGATTCAATCCCCAACCCCCATTAGGTCTCTGTGTATTCCTGAGCATCCATAGAGCCAGGGGTGAGTCGTGAGCATGAACTAGGTTTGGCCAAACATCAGAAAGAGAAAGATACCAAGAAATTAAGCATATTTTAAAAATAGGATTGTGATAAAACATTGCTAAAAATTCAGAAGCTTGTTATAAAGTTTCATGCAAAATACTTTCTGCATTTTAACCAGTGTATGGTTACATATTCACTTTCTAAATTCCATACACTTGCACATGGCCAACCCGGGTTCGATTTCAACATCCCTCTCAGAGAACCCGGCAAGCTACCTCGAGTATCCTGCCCTCACAGCAGAGCCTGGCAAGCTCCCCTTGGCTTATCTGATATGCCAAAATCAGGAACAACAAAATGGTAAAATTACTTCTTTTTTTTTGTTTTGTTTTTGGGTCATACCCGGCGGCTATGCACAGGGGTTACTCCTGGCTCTTCACTCAGGAATTACCCCTGGTGGTGCTCAGGGGACCATATGGGATGCTGGGATTAGAACCGGGGTCGGCCGCGTGCAAGGCAAACGCCCTACCCGCTGTGCTATTGCTCCAGCCAAGATTACGTTTTATACATAAAACAAAACATATCAGAATTAAACGGAGATGTGTAATGTGAGGGAAAAATTAGAAAAGCTGGTAATAACAGTAAAACCAATGAAAGACATGAGACAGGGTGGGTACATACCAGGTATGTGCATACCAGGCTCTGAATCCAGCACCCTGCCCATTGTTCAGGAATAATGGGGCAGGGTTATTGCCACAGAGCCTGAGAGTTCTAGCCACAGCCTTGCATGTGGTTCCTGAGCAAGGAAGGAGTAGTCGCTGACTGCAGAGCCAGGCATAAGGCTTGAGCACTGCCAGTTGTGGCCCCTAAACCAATAATAAATAAATAAACTACATAATATTTCTTTCCCTAGTTAACATTATTCCTGAGCAATCCTTCCTCCTCCTCCATTTAGTTTTGGGGTCACACTCAACAGTGTTCAGTACTTACCAGAAGGTCTGTACCTGTCCATTTCTTTCGCTGGTCTTCAAAGGACCTAGTAAACAAAATAATAATAATAATAATAATAATAATAACAGTAAAGAGATGGAAGATAAGTTAGACTAATATTTTAAGAAGTTACTTCACCTAAAAACAGTTTTCAAAATTATATTTCATAGTTTGCTTTGATATAAAGCTATCCTCATTAAACCGAAGGTAAATTTAATAAGCTCAATTTGTTTTCTATGATTGCATGGCTGATTTACATAGATAGTTTATTTTTCAATGCTTTTGAAACTTGTAATTCTTGGGTAATAGTGTTTGTTCTTTGTAGATCTTTTTTCAAAAGCTTCTGGGATAGTCACTGTGGGGAGCTCAGGTTTCAGAGTTTCATCTATTGCCTATAGTTTTTATACTATGTTTTGTTCTTTTTATAAGGTTTATTTTGTTTTCAATTTATTTTCTCTTCTGCTCTTGGATCAACAGTTACTGTACAGGGCTTTATCCTGGCTCATGCCCTCAGGAATTACTCCTGGAGATGTTTGGAGGACGATATGGGATGGTGGAATCGAACCTGGGTCAGCCACGTGCAAGGCAAACGCCCTACCCGCTTTACTATTGCTCCAGCTCCTACGTTTTATTCTTATTCTTGATAAGTTTCATTTTTTTTGGATTTCAGATGCCAGGTATTCAATTATAATTTCACTAGACTTTTGGTGCTCTATTAACCTCTCTTAACTCTTCTAAGTATCCCCTAGAACTTCCATGGGCCTAAAGCAAATAAAAAATAAATTTAAAAATGCCTATAACCTAAACAATTAGAACATATTTTTCATGATTTAAGCCAGTGATGTGAGACGTATCTTAAAATCAAAAGAGCAAATATATTTGTCATCACTGTTCCCCGGATGATACAAATTAAGCTGTAGCATTTTTACATTGGTTCCCACATGACTTGATAAATCAAAGAACGACTGAGTCAACATATAACGTTTTAAATTTAACAGTGTCACAGGGAAAAAATCTAAGAAGTTGGGGCCATTTTGAAATCTTTAAAATTTTCTCTTTTTTTCCTAAAAGTCTTATGTCCTATGGATTTATATTAAATAAAATAACTCTCTAGTGCAAACTGTGATGAAAGAATAGACTTGATAGTAAATATGGAATCTGATTAGATATAAGTAGTAGAATTCTTACAGAAATCTACCAAATTATATTCTCAGAGAAGAAGAGGATACATCATTTACATGTCTGAAGTGATTTGTATGTAAATAAAGGAAACAATATGAAGTGTCAGTAAATTCACCTGTATAACTTGAATGAAAATTCGCTAATTAACAGGTACATAGCTTGTAGTTTTTTTCTGGCTTCTTGATGATTTTTTAATATTTCACTATATTTTTCTGTGTTTGTATTACGTGTTTTGTATTTCTGTATTTTGCGTTCAAACTTCATTTTAAACCTTTCTAGGTCTTTCGCTTTTCTTATAGCCCTTTTGAGCGCCAATAATCTATTTCGATATATTTCATTCCTCTTCTCAGAATATAAAGAAGTTCCTGCTGTGAAATGTTCGAGGATATTTGCATCTTCCCACTCTTTCATAAAGATTTGTATCTGCAAAAACAAAAGAATAGATTTTGTAGTAGCAGAAATGAACAGAATGGCAAAATCTAAACTCAGTAACAACTTCTGAAATTAATCCTTTGACCACAAAGCGTTGGGTCCCCGAAGGTGAAAGCCTGTATTTCTCAGAAAATCGAGAACGGATGAAAACCATCAAAGTTGCAAAAATGTCTTTCAATTGATATTTTTTGTTTTCATACACCTGAAGATGTTATTGTATACTCTTGATGTTCTGGGATTGCTTCACAGTGATCCTTCATGAATAACTTTAATGAACCTGTTAAGAAGAAATTGCTCACTTCCCCCACTTGACTTTCACAAGTTGATGAGAAGTTTGAGGGATGGCACTGAATTCATTAAGCCTGCCATAAGAAATCCTCTGCAACATTACATTAAACGGCAAAAGAAGAGTCTAATGAAGTCTTGTAAACATGGATTCCAATGCTGTAATATTCAGGTACAAATATTTTGTCTTACTTCCTCACAATAAAGAAACACACTAAAAAAATTTCCAGATTTTAATCATTGAAGAACTTTCTTAAGGGAGTGGTAGATGTAGTGGCTCTAAAACATTTCTGTATATTCTGTGATACTTTGCCCAGGAAATATCAGTCCTTCAACGGATATCATCTATTGAAACTATACTTCAATGTGTGGAGTGCAGTGCATGTACTCAGCAACTTTGAAGGCTATGATTCAAATCTGAAAACAGTTTGATTCTGACATTCATCCTCTAGAGACAAGAACCAAATTTTCCATTAGAAACCAGCCAACATAAGCTAAAGCAATCCTTGGGAAAAAGAAGATGGAAGGCATGACCTTCCCAACATCGAACATATGACAAAGTAGTGGTAATTAAAAAAGCATTGTACTGAAATAATGACAGACCTGCAGAGTAATGGAATAGATTTGAGTATCCTGGCACAGAACCTCAAATCCATGATCATTTAATCTTTGATAAAGGAATAAGAATATGAAGTAGAGCAAGGGAAGCCACTTCAACATGTGGTTGCGGGAAAAGTGGGCAGCTACATGCAAAAAACGAACTCGGACTTTTTCCTAACACCAGTCAGAAAAGTGAGGTCAAAATGGATTAAAGACCTCAATCTCAGATCTGAATTCATAAGGTCCCTGGAGGATAGGCAGAACCTTCTATGAAGCTGAAACTAAAGACATCTTCAAATAGGAAACACCACTGACGAGGGAAGTGGAAGCAAGATAAACAAATGGGACTACATTAAACTAAGAAACTTCTGTTCCTCATAAGAAATGGAGACCAAGATAAAAAGAGAGCCTACAGAATAATTATTCACCCAATACTCATCTGATATAGGGTTAGTATCCAAGGTATATAAGACAGTAAAAGGACTTTACAAGAAAACATCCAATACAAAAAAAATACGAAGAAATGAACACAAATTCTATGAAGAAATATATAACATACATAAACAGTATTGGAGGAAAGCTGATGTGAATGTGTTGAGTGTTGTATGCATTAAACTATGATAAACAGCATTAAAAGTCACAGAACCTTAACAGAAATAAATTAACTAAAATATCTTACATAGTGATAGGATCAAAATGCAATCGAGTCAGCGATATAGCTCAAAGATTGGAGAAAATGCTTTCCAGGCATGAGACTCCATGTTTCATTCCTGGTTCCAATGCTGTATGAGCTAGGGGATCCCCGGCTTTCCAGAGCAGCAGTGGATTCGGCATTACTGTGATTTGGGGCCTGAGAACTGCACCATCACCCCAAACACCCAGGTTGTGTGTTGTTTAACCTCTGTGCCCTAGAACCCCAATGAAGCAAATATTATTCCTCTTGAGGGAAATTCACAGCAATACAGCAAACACAAGAAAAGATGCCAATATTTCCTGAAGTCATAACTTCAGAGACTAGAAAATCAGCATAGGAGAACACTGTAAGGACAAGAATAGAACATGTATGATACAAATAGCAAAGTGAAGTCACAGTTTTGGAACAAAGAAAAAGTAGGGCAGCTAGGGCGCTTGCCTTGTACTCATCTGACTCAGGTTCAATCCCAGGCACTGCATATAGTCCCCCAAGCCCCATTAGGTCTCTGTGTATCCCTGAGCATCCATAGAGCCAGGGGTGAGCCCTGAGCATGAACTAGGTTTGACCAAACATCAGAAAGAGAAAGATAGCAAAATATGAAGCATATTTTAAAAATAGGATTGTGATAAAACATTGCTGAAAATTCAGAAGCTTGTTATAAAGTTTCATACAAAACAATTTCTGCAATTTAACCAGTTTATGATTACATATTCACTTTCTAAATTCCACACACTTGCGCGTGGCCAACCCGGGTTCGATTTCAACATCCCTCTCAGAGAACCCGGCAAGCTACCTCGAGTATCCTGCCCTCACAGCAGAGCCTGGCAAGCTCCCCTTGGCTTATTTGATATGCCAAAATCAGGAACAACAAAATGGTAAAATTACTTCTTATACATAAAACAAAACATATCAGAATTAAACGGAGATGTGTAATGTGAAGGAAAAATTAGGAAAGCTGGTAATAACAGGAAAACCAATGAAAGACATGAGACAGGGTGGGTACATACCAGGTATGTGTATACCAGGCTCTGAAACAAGCACCTTGCCCATTGTTCAGGTACAATAGGAGGGTTATTGCCACAGAGCCTGTGGGTTCTAGCCACAGCATTGCATGTGGTTCCTGAGCAAGGGAGGAGTAGTCGCTGACTGCAGCGCCAGGCGTAAGGCTTGAGCACTGCCGGTTGTGGCCCCTAAACCAACAATAAATAAATAAACAAAAAATCTACATAATATTTCTTTACCTAGTTAACATTATTCCTGAGCAATCCTTCCTCCTCCTCCATTTAGTTTTGGGTCACACTCAACAGTACTTACCATATGATCTGTATTTGATAGACTTTTCCCATGGTCTTCGAAGGACCTAGTAAGCAAATTAATAATAGTAGTAATAATAATAATAATAATAATAATAACAATAATAATAAAGAGATGGAAGATAAGTTAGACTAATATTTTAAATTGTGAATTCACCTATTAGCAATTTTCAAAATTATATCTCATAGTTTGCTTTGATGTAAAGCTATCCTCATGAAACTGAACTTAAATTTAATAAGCTCAATTTGTTTTCTATTATTGCCTGGCTGATTTACACAGCTAGTTTATTTTTCAATGCTTTTGAAACTTGTGATTCTTTGGTAAAGTTGTTTGTTTCTTTGTAGATCTTTTTTCAAAATCTTCTGGGATAGTCACTGTGGGGAGTTCAGGTTTCAGAATTTCATCTATTGCTTAGTTTTTATACTATGTTTTGTTGTTTTTAGAAGGTCTATTTTGTTTTTTATTTACTTTTCTGCTTACTTGGTCATACCTGACAATGCACAGGAGTTACTACTACCTTATGCACTCAAGAAGTAGTCCTGGTGGTGCTTGGGGAAACATATGGGATGGTGGAATCAACCCGGGTCAGCGTGGGCAAGGCAAATGCCCTACCCGCTGTGCTATGGCTACAGCTCCTACATTTTAATCTTTTTCGTGATAAGTTTTATTTTTTTGGAGCTCCAGATGCCAGGTATTCAATTATAATTTCCACTTGACTTTTTTTTTTTTTTCGCCGTTCAGGTCACACATGGAGATGCTCAGGGGTTGTTCCTGGCTCCACTCTCAGGAATCTCTCCTGGTGGTGCTCATGGGAACATACAGGATGCTGGGAATTGAACCGGGCTCGTCCGTGTGGAAGGCAAACGCCCTACCCTCTGTGCTATTGCTCCAGCCCCCTCCACTTGACTTTTGATGCTCTATTGACCTCTCTTAACTCTTCTAAGTATCCCTAGAATTTCCATGGGCCTAAAGCAAATAAAAAATAAATTTTAAAATGCTTATAACCTGAACAATTCGAACATATTTTCCATGATTTAAGCCAGTGATGTGAGACTTATCTTAAAACCAAAAGAGCAAAATATATTTATCATCACTGTTCCCTGGATGATACAAATTAAGCTGAAGCATTTTCACATTGGTTCCCACATTACCTGATATCAAAGAACAACTGAATCAACATACAATTTTTTAAATTTAACAATGTCACAGGAAAAAAAATCTAAGAAGTTGGTGCCATTTTAAAGTTTTTAAACTTTTCTCTTTTGTTCTAACATCATTACGTCATACTGATTTGCATTAAAAATAAAATAACTCTCTAGTACAAACTATGATGAAGAATAACCTCATATTAGTAAAGATGGAGTCTGATTAGATATAGGGAGGAGAATTGCTTCAAGAAGTCTAGCAAAATAATATCTGAGGGGAGAGGAGGATACATCACTTACATGTCTGAAGTGATTTGTATGTAAATAAATGAAACAATATGTAGTGTCAAAAAATTCACCTGGATAACTTGAACGAAAATTGGCTTATGGACATGTACATTTCTTTTAGTTCTTTTCTAGTTTCTTGAAAGTCTTTTAAAATTTCACTATATTCTTCTGTGATTTTAAGTGTATTACAGTCTGTTATTTTGCATTCCAATGTCATTTTATGATTTTCTAGTTTTTCATTCCTGCTTAGAATGGTGGTTAGTATCTTTATGCGCTCCTTATTCCTCTGTTTTTGGTGTTCAAAAAATTCGGAATAATCTTCTTGGAATGATGCATCCAGAGGAACATCTTCGAACTCTTTCAGATCAACTTCCTCCTGCAAGAATAAAAGAATGGTTTTTGCAATAGTAGAATTAAACAGAATGGCACAATCGAAACCCAGTATCAACTTCTGAATTTAACCCTTTGGCCACAAAGTGTTCTCTACACTGAGACCCGTCCCTTAACACAAAAGCCTATATTTCTCAGAAACTCGAGAACAGATGTAAACCATCAAAGTTAAAAAAATGGATTTCAATTGTTATTCTTTGTTTTCATACACCTGATCATGTGTAATCGTATACTCTTGTTGTTCTGGGATTGTTTCACAGTGATCCTTCATGAATAACTCTAATGTACCTCTTATCCCCCACTTGACTTTCACAAGTTGATGAGAAGTTTGAGGGATGGCACTGAATTCATTAAGCCTGCCATAAGAAATCCTATGCAAATAATAACGGCAAAAGAAGATTCTAATAAAATATTGTAAAGATGGATTCCAATACTGTAATTTTCAGGTACAAATATTTTGTCTTAGTTAGTTCCTCACAATAAGGCAAGACACTAAACAAATTCCCGGATTTTAATCATTGAAGAACTTTCTTAAGAGAGTGGTAGATCTAGAGGCTCTAAAACATTTCTGTAGATTCTGTAATCCTTCGCCCAGGAAATATCAGTCCTTACATGGATGTCATCCATTCAAACTGTACTTTAATGTGTGGAGTGCAGTGTAAGTACTTAGCAACTTTGAAGGCTCTGATTCAAATCTTAAAACGGTTTGGTTCTGACATCCATCCTCTAGAGACAAGAACCAAATTTTCCATTAGAAAGGAGCCAACACTAGCTAAAACAGTCCTTGGGTTAAAGAAGACGGAAGGCATGACCTGCCCAACATTAAACTTATGACAAAATGGTGGTAATTAAAAAAGCATAGTTCTGAAATAATGACAGACCAGCAGAGTAACAAAATAGAGTTGAGTATCCTAGCACAGAACCTCAATTCTATGATTATTTAATCTTTGATAAAGAAAGAAATATATGAAGTAGAGCAAGGAAAGTGTCTTCAACAACTGGTTCAGGGAAAAGTGGGCAGCTATATGCAAAAAACAAATTCAAACTTTTTCCTAACAGCAGTCAGAAAAGTGAGGTCAAAATGGATTAAAGACCTCAATCTCAGATCTGAATCCATAAGGTACCTGAAGGATTGGCAGAACACTCCATGATGATGAAACAAAAGACATCGTCCAATATGAAACACCACTGACGAAGGAAGTGCAAGCAAGATAAACAAATGGGACATTAAAGCAAGAAGCTTCTGTACCTCAGAATTAATGGTAAATGAGGTAAAAAGACAGACTATGGAATAATTATTAACAAAATACTCATCTGATAAAGGGGTTAATATTCAAGATATATTAGACACTGGAAGGACCTTACAGGAAGAAGTATCCAATACCATCAAAAAAGAGGGAGAAGAAATGAACGGAACTCTAAGAAGAAATAGATAAGGCTCAAAGACATAAGAAAAAATGCTCTACATCACTAACCACCATGGAGATGCAAATCAAAACGATGAGATATCATCTCACACCACTGAGACTGGAACACATCAAAAACAACAAAAACAACCAGTATTGGCGCCCATGCAAGGAGAATGGACTCTCATTCAGTGTTGCTGGGAATTCTAACTGGTCTAGCCTTCTTGGAATCACTACAGGCATTCCTCACAAAACTAGAAATTGAGCTTCCATCTTACCCAACGATAACAGTTCTGAAAATATAACCTAGGGTCCAAATACACACAGCAGAAATGTCATCTATACATCTATGTTCATTGTAGCACTATTCACAATAGCTAAAATCTGGAAACATTCTGAGTGCAGATGACCGGCTAAGAAACTAGGGTGCATCTACACATTGGAAAAACACAACTATGCAGGTGTTACAGGATTTTTTTAATACATGAATGGACAGGTAGATTATCATGCTGAGTGAAATCAGTGAGAGGGAGAGGACAAATATAGAATGATAGCACTTATTTGTGGGACATGAAAAACATACATAACACAGTTTCTGAATAATACGTACAGACATAGATATAAAAGCCAGGAGGACTGATACATAATGCAAATTTACCACAAAGTAAGATGGGGGATGCAGTTCGGGCAGAGAATTACCAGTATTACAATGATAGTTGGAAATGATTACTCTGGACAAAAATTGAGTGCTGAATGGAGGAAAAATAATATGCGAGACATCTTCTCAGTAACAATATTACAAACCACAATGTCTAAAAAGAAAATGAAAGTGACAAAGAAGAGAGAGAGACAGACAGACAGACAGGAAGACAGACAGAGAATTGTTCACATAGAGGCAGGCTGTGTGGACCAGGGAAGGCATGTGGGAGGGAAACTGGGGACACGGGTGATAGGAAAAGTACACTGGTGAAGGGAAGGGTGTTTTAACATTTTTTGACTGAAACTCAACCACGAACAACTTTGTCACTGAATATCTCATGATGATTCAATAAAAAATTTCCTTAAAGAGGCATAGTGCTTTACACACTGGAATTCTGTGCGACAGTAAGCAAGTATGAGATAATGTAATTTTCTCCAAATATTGACTAAAGTACTTTGGAAAGAAAAGGGCAGATACAGAATTCTCTCTCACACATCAGGGATATAAAAATATATAGTGCTGACAGAAGAAAGTGGCAAAGGCAAAACACCTGAAGAGCTGACCCACAGAACTGTGTTTAGGGTGTGTGAGGGGTGGATGGCAGAGAGCCTTGTGACACTATTGGAGGAAAACTGGTGTGAATGTGTTGAGTGCTGTGTGCAATAAACTATGATAAACAGCATTAAAAGTCACAGAACCTTAGCAGAAATAAATAAATTAACTAAAATATCTGACATAGTGATAGGATCAAAATGCAATAGTCAGCGATATAGCTCAAAGATTGGAGAAAATGCTTTTCAGGCATGAGACTCCATGTTTCATTCCTGGTTCCAATGCTGTATGAGCTAGGGGATCCCCGGCTTTCCAGAGCAGCAGTGGATTCGGCATTACTGTGATTTGGGGCCTGAGAACTGCACCATCACCCCAAACACCCAGGTTGTGTGTTGTTTAACCTCTGTGCCCTAGAACCACAATGAAGCAAATATTATTCCTCTTGAGGGAAATTCACAGCAATACAGCAAACACAAGAAAAGATGCCAATATTTCCTGAAGTCATAACTTCAGAGACTAGAAAATCAGCATAGGAGAACACTGTAAGGACAAGAATAGAACATGTATGATACAAATGGCAAAGTGAAGTCACAGTTTTGGAACAAAGAAAAAGTAGGGCAGCTAGGGCGCTTGCCTTGTACTCATCTGACTCAGGTTCAATCCCAGGCACTGCATATAGTCCCCCAAGCCCCATTAGGTCTCTGTGTATCCCTGAGCATCCATAGAGCCAGGGGTGAGCCCTGAGCATGAACTAGGTTTGACCAAACATCAGAAAGAGAAAGATAGCAAAATATGAAGCATATTTTAAAAATAGGATTGTGATAAAACATTGCTGAAAATTCAGAAGCTTGTTATAAAGTTTCATACAAAACAATTTCTGCAATTTAACCAGTTTATGATTACATATTCACTTTCTAAATTCCACACACTTGCGCGTGGCCAACCCGGGTTCGATTTCAACATCCCTCTCAGAGAACCCGGCAAGCTACCTCGAGTATCCTGCCCTCACAGCAGAGCCTGGCAAGCTCCCCTTGGCTTATTTGATATGCCAAAATCAGGAACAACAAAATGGTAAAATTACTTCTTATACATAAAACAAAACATATCAGAATTAAACGGAGATGTGTAATGTGAAGGAAAAATTAGGAAAGCTGGTAATAACAGGAAAACCAATGAAAGACATGAGACAGGGTGGGTACATACCAGGTATGTGTATACCAGGCTCTGAAACAAGCACCTTGCCCATTGTTCAGGTACAATAGGAGGGTTATTGCCACAGAGCCTGTGGGTTCTAGCCACAGCATTGCATGTGGTTCCTGAGCAAGGGAGGAGTAGTCGCTGACTGCAGCGCCAGGCGTAAGGCTTGAGCACTGCCGGTTGTGGCCCCTAAACCAACAATAAATAAATAAACAAAAAATCTACATAATATTTCTTTACCTAGTTAACATTATTCCTGAGCAATCCTTCCTCCTCCTCCATTTAGTTTTGGGTCACACTCAACAGTACTTACCTTATGATCTGTATTTGATAGACTTTTCCCATGGTCTTCCAAGGACCTAGTAAGCAAATTAATAATAGTAGTAATAATAATAATAATAATAACAATAATAATAATAAAGAGATGGAAGATAAGTTAGACTAATATTTAAAAATGTGAATTCACCTACTAACAATTTTCAAAATTATATTCCCTAGTTTGCTTTGATGTAAAGCTATCCTCATGAAACCAAACTTAAATTTAATAAGCTCTATTTGCTTTCTATTATTGCCTGCTTCATTTATATAGCTAGTTTATTTTTCAATGCTTTTGAAACTTGTGATTCTTTGGTAAAGTTGTTTGTTTCTTTGTAGATCTTTTTTCAAAATCTTCTGGGATAGTCACTGTGGGGAGTTCAGGTTTCATAGTTTTCATCAATTGCCTAAAGTTTTTATATTATGTTTTGTTGTTTTTATAAGGTTTTTTTTTTTTTGTAACTTATTTACTCTTCTGCTCTTGGACCAACCTGGTAATGTACTGGGCTTACTCCTGGCTCATGCACTGATGAATTACCTTGTAGGTGTTTGGAGGACCATATGGAATGGTGGGAATGGAACCTGAGTCAGCTGCGTTCAAGCCAAATGCCCTACCCGATGTGTACGGCTCCAGCTCCTACATTTTATTCTTAGTCTTGCTAAGTTTTATTTTTTTGGAGCTCCAGATGCCAGGTATTCAGTTATAATTTCCACTTGACTTTTGATGCTCTATTAACCTCTCTTAACTCTTCTAAGTATCCCCTAGAATTTCCATGGGCCTAAAGCAAATAAAAATTAAATTTAAAGATGCTTATAAACTGATCAATTAGAACATATTTTACATGATTTAAGCCAGTGATGTGAGACACAAATCTAAGAAGTTTGTGCCATTTTAATGTTTGTAAACTTTTCTCTTTTGTTCTAAGAGCCTTATGTCATACTGATTTGTATTAAAAATAAAATAACTCTCTAGTACAAACTATGGTGAAGAATAAACTCATGTTAGTAAAGATGGAGTCTGATTAGATATAGGGAGGAGAACTGCTTCAAGAAGTCTAGCAAAATAACATCTGAGGGAAGGGGAGGATACATCACTTACATGTCTGAAGTGATCTGTATGTAAATAAATGAAACAATAGGTAGTGTCAATAAATTCACCTGGATAACTTAAATGAAAAGTCGCCAATGGACATGTATATTTCTTGTAGTCTTTTTCTAGCATCTTCATGGCATGTTAATATTTCAGTATATTCATCTGTGATTTTAGATGTATTAAGTTCTTTTATTTTGTATTCCAAGTACATTTTGTTCTCTTCTTCTGCTTCTGCATCTCTGACAACGTTTTCTAACGTCAGCATTTTCTGTTGATGCAAGCCTTTTAATTTTTCTGAATATATGGAAGGTTCTGCTGTTAAGCATGCAGATACACATGTATCTTCTGACTCTTTCATGAAGTGTTTTATCTGCAAGAATAAAACAATGTTTTTTGTAATAGCAGAAATAAACAGAACGGCACACGAAACACAGTGTCAACTTCTGAAATTAACTCTTTGGCCACAAAATGTTATCTACACTGAGACCTAGAGTCAGAACTCGAAAGCCTGTATTTTTCAGAAAATCGAGAACAGATGAAAAGCATCAAAATTGCAAAAGTGTATTTTAATTGTTATTTTTTGTTTTCATACACCTGAACATGTAATTGTATACTCTCGTTGCTTTGGAATTGTTTCACAGTGATCCTTCATGATTAACTTTAAGGAACCTCTCAGTTAAGAAGAAACTTCTCTCTTCCCCCACTTGACTTTCACAATTTGAGGAGAAGTTTGAGGGATGAATTCATGAGCTCATGAATTCATTAATTAACTAACACACATGACTTCTACTGTGACTTACTTTCATCTTTGCTTCTTTCTTCATATGTTCTAATCTATCATACATTTCTTTGTGCCCTTCAGAAACACAGGTAGCTTTGGAATGGTATCCAATATCTCTTGAATTAGTTCAATAAATACTTAGAAGGATATTTATGTCATCCTTTTGATAAAATACTTCATTATTAAATCATGTACTAGTAATATATAAATGAATGCACACATGTAGTATCAAAAATATCACCAATACATCTTCTTTTCTTCTTACCTACCCTTCACTGACTACTGAATTCAGGTAATGAATTTCATTATACAGAAAGCATAATGCTCCTGCCAAATAGAATGTTACTTGGGCAACAAATTCAATTCCACTTGCCATTCTTCCCTAAAGAATTTGCTAAGTCTCATGACCTTGAAGTCCCCCAAAGAACTAGGCACATAGATAAGACTAGCTGGTTAGAACTAGAAGGGTATATAGGTAGGAGATTCATGTTATGGAAGGGTTTTCTTCCTACTTTTGAAAACTAGAGGTTTTATATTTATATAGATTTTATATATATATAAATATCATTTAGGTTTTATAAATATGTTTATATTAATATCTAATCTTCTACTCACAGAAGATATACATATATGTTATATTATATAAAACATCTTAGAATATAAGTAGTCACTTCAAAGGCCTTCTCAATCATAAGTAACCTGACCTTTCTCTTCCTGTATTTCCTCAGTACTCAAGACTTTCCCTAATCACTCCATCCTTCCTAGACACAAATTCAACCACCCCTTATTAGATGGCAAGTACCAATACCAATTTAACAAATCCTAGAGATATATAACCATTTTTGTTTTTACAAACATATCCAGCTGATAATAATTTGTTTTGAAATGATAATTATCGCTCCAGCACAGTTTTATGATCAGTTACAAGAATGGTAACCATCAAGTGGTAAATTACATACCACTTGCATTAGCTAGGTACTGAGTACTCCACCAGAATGAGTTTGTTATTACTGGAATGATAAGTTTAAAAACATAAGCAAACTGCTGGCATCACCCCAGACCTTCTGACTCTATCACTAATGTTCTTGCCCCAAACCTTACATAGTATGTTAGTGTAAACTTAGAAATATCAAAGAAGTCTTATTGAAAAGGCAAGAATTCTTTGACAAAAATGATGCAGCTATCTGAAAAAGCATGAGACTATTTGCTTCTGCAACAACCTTTATTCCTTCATGGTGTTAAATGTTAAATGTGAAATAGTCGAAAATGGTACTTTTTTATTGGAATAAAGTACTTATCAGTGAACCTTTACTAAGCATATTTGTGTTCATATTGTTTCCAAAGCTCTTCTTTTGAAATAGAATACTATCTGGAGAAAATTGTTGCTATTCTAAAAAGGGAGAATGATATTCAATACGTCTAATCTGGCTATTCTTTTTCTCCTAATCACTGACAGTGATAAGGTAATTTCTATTTACATAACAAATGGAGTAAAAATCATTGCCCCAAATGAAAACATCTTTTTTTGTAGCACATGTTTTGTGATTATAGCTAGTTCATCCATTTTCATGAAGCATATTAAATATCTCAGTCTGTCACCCATTTCTGGTTACCCTGGAACAAGAGAGCTCCTCCAAAATCTCTCTCAAACCCTGGGCACACATTCAAGGACCCAGAAAATTGATGCTGCCTCTTACATTATTCAGGTGTTTCAAAAGTGCTGCAATGCATTCTGCCCTGTGACTTCTGTCCTGCCATCAGCAACTCTTTTCATGGATTCCCTGGACCTAGAGGACCCCTCTCAAATCCCTTGCAAGCCCAAAACTGCGTGGAAGTGACAACACCACCCCGTCATCCCCATCCACTTCAAGGTGTCTTGGGTCTTCTATAGTTCCTTCAATATGTCTATTTTAACAAATGGGTATACTTGAGACTGAACTACATGACTAGTTGAGTCATATCGTAAGGGGGCAGACTTGTTAGACTAATAGATTTTAAAGAATACTGCCTGTTCAAAAGCAACAAATTAGATCAGATCTCAGATAGTTGGCATCTTATTCATCATCAGTGAGAAACTCAAATCAATTCTCCATACAATGGCCATGGAACTAAATCAGTCACTGGAAGAAACTTCAACCAACTTCAAGATGAATTGATCCAGGGTATCAAACAGTCCAGGCAAATCACTTGGAGGAATTTCAAAATACAATAGCAAGTCACAGCAACAGAATTCAACATACAGAGGACGTACACGCACATTGAAGACAAAATACTAGCCATCACCAACAACATGAAGAAAGAAGAAAAAGCCCACATGAACAAGATGAACACACATCTCAAAAACCTGGAGAAGGAAAAACAATTCTCAAAAGTTGCAGAATTTGGAAAATAATAAAAAGTAAAGCATTAACCAACAATAGAGGACCCAAGACAGCAATTCAAAGAATCAATGAATCCTGGAGCTACTTCTTTAAAGAAGAAAATAAGATTGATAAACCTTTATGTAAACTCACAAGGAAAAAAAGAGAAAATCATCTAATAAGTCATATCAGAGATGAGAGAAGAGAAATTACCATGGGTCCTTCAAAAATTAAGAATATAATGAAAGGTTCCTATGAACAATTTTGTGCTCTTGAGCTAGACTAGAACCTGGAAGAAATAGATAGATCCTTAGCATCATGTAGTACACCGAAGGAAGTAGAAAGCTTAAACTGGCTAATCACAAGTAACAAAATGGAAGCAGCAATTGAGAATCTCCCCAAGCACAATAGTTCTGGTCCATATGAGTCCACGGTGAGTTCTATCCAACCTTCAAAGAAGATGAACTGCCTATAGTCCTTAAGCTTGTTGTTACTATTTTTAGCTGGAACAATAGCACAGCAGGTAGGCGTTTGCCTTGCACGCTGCCCACCCGGGTTCGATTCTTCAGCCCTCTCGGAGAGCCGGGTGAGCTACCGAGAGTATCCCGCCCTCACAGCCGAGCTTGTCAAGCGACCCGTGGAAACGCCCCGTGGAAACGCCCTGCTCACTCATTCAAGCCCATCTCTCCTTCCCTTTCTCCTTCCTCTCTTACTTCATCCAATGACGCAGTTGCACAATCGCCAGAATTGTCACCACAGTTCTTCTGCGTCTCATCCTTGTTTTCCATCCTTTCTTCGACACCATCTTCCTCAGGTCCACCAGTAGAGGAGGGGGTGTGAAGGGCCTCCTTTTCACCACAGCTCTCCTGCCTCTCATCCTTGTTTTCCATCCTTTCTTCGACACCGTCTCCTTCAGGCCCACCAGTAGAGGAGGGGGTGTGAAGGGCCTCCTGGAAGGGAAATATAAGCAAAACATTGTTAGGAAACAGCACAGTAAAAGGAGAGGTGGGGGAGGGAGGGTTCCAGAACAACTGGGGACACTGAGACAGTGGGAATGGAATGATGAGTTGAAACTACAGGTCAGAGGCAAACCAAGAGAGACATGCAAATACAGGAGTGTTCCTCTTCAGATGACGGGAATGCACGAAAAGAAGATCAAAAGTAACATGCCACGAAAATCACAGACACTTTCCCTAAGGTGACTTTGGCAGTGTTGGAAATATAGCTCAAATGGATCAACAGTAGGAGAGTGTGTTTCAACATGATTTAATCGTATACACAAAACAACATTCGCTGGCAATAACGACCTGGTTGAATTGTGAGGTATGAAGTTTTCAAGGAGCACTCAAGTTCTCCCCTCCTGTTTCAGGGGTACACTATTATGGCTTGTAGTAGACATTAAGGTGTAAATTATATACAGGCATGAACAAGATGACCAGGGACAATGCTGCCTTCACATGCAAAATATGAAAGTTGAGACACCCAGGTGATTCAGAAAAATCTAACTCAAGAGTGCAGATGATATTATGAAGAAAAATTCTGTAGGAGCGATTCAACCTGTTTTTCAAATGTTGCAAAAGCACCCACTACTCCTCATTTTGAAGTTTAATATATGTGTATATATTTGCATATATACACACCAAATGGAGGGACAAAAATAAGGCAGACTATCTCAGATACACATATCAACAATTTGTTCAAGTTTATATCATATGCTTTAATGAAATCGTGCCAATTTATTTTCCTGAATCTATGAATAAATGTAAAATTGCTTGTAATCAGATGGTTATGACATATATTTTATTCTAATGAAAACACTTAGTTCAATATTAATTTTTATATATGAAGACAGCCTTCTGACGTTAAAATGTAAACTAAAGGGCTACATTGTAAAGGTGAAGCAGTTATTTATTCATAGAATTGTGAGACAGTTTTTATTCTCTATGATATATAAAATAGAGAAAAAACTGAATTATAATAACCTAAAAATACTGCTTGAATTGCAGACAGTTACAATTTCATGACCAAGCTATCACTGATAGCTATATGCGCAAATACTACAAAGTATGGTTTTCATTCGAACCACAATGTTGATTGCATGCGGCTTTTATTAGAAAGCATAACTATGTATTTCTCCTGGAAGATTTATTTTTTAATAATTTTAGTTCTAAAATTAAGCTAGTACTATATTCACTTCATCATTTATTTAGGGGGGCACACCTGGTGATGCTCTGAGATAACTCCTGGCTCTGCACTCAGGAAATACTCCTGCTGGGGCTCAGGGGGCAATATGGGAAGTCAGGGCATGAAACTGGGTTGACTGCATGCAAGGCTAGCCCCCTACCCACTGTACTACCTCTCAGGTCCTGACATTAAGAACATCCTTTTCATAATTACATCACTGAAGTACACTTGAAAACGCTTAATGGAATGGAAATTTGACGAATTTCACCAATTCTGACAAAATGGTGAAATTGTAGCCAGCACAAACCTCCACACATGAATGTAATGCAGGAAAACTACTAACTACACATCACAGAGGAAGTTCAATCCACTGGCAGTCTGATTTTCCCAGGAGACACCTGTATCTGTATACCCCAAAATGTGTGATTATGCTGCAGAATGGAATCATAGGTGTGAAATCAACAGAGAAAGATCTATGGCAGAGGGGTGTGCGGGTCCCGTCCTGTCCAGGGGACGCAGCCGAATGAACAGACGCAGAGACAGAAAGCAACAAGAAAGAGGAGAGAGCGAGCTTTATTCACTGGCAGCTACAGCATTTATACTTGCCTGCTGGGAGGCAGTGGTATGGTATGTGTGCCCGGACCCCGTACAAGCAGTAGTCAATCACATATTGTGACATGTTTATCTATTATGTCAGGCACAGGTATCGGCTAGTGTAAACAATGGCCGAACAGTAGGGTCAGTGGGGTCAGCAATGGCATCCTTGTTACAGGTATTTTAAGTAGGCCCCTGTTTGAGAGCCAGGCTCTGTCTTACTTGAAGATAATAGCCAGGATTGTAAAATAGCTCCCTACAGTGGGGTGTTCACCAGATACCAGTACTGAGAACCAAACAGTCCCTTAAGAGGGCGCCACACTGGTCACCTTTAACAAAGAGTTGGATGAGTAAAAGAGAACTCAGAAACCAAGCTAGAAGGGCGTGGTGGGTTGGATGATACCGGACTCTTGATATTTGTAGGCTAGTGGCAGAAGGAGCAGGATATTGCAACCCTTCACTATTTCTCAGGAATAACTGGGAAATCCTGACATAGAGCGGTGCCTGTAAGTCAGACAATTGGCAGGAATGTGGTATGGGCATGGTGGCAGAGGCCTAAAGATATGTACTGCAGTCCTCTGGACCTCTTTCTGTCTTTCTTTCCCAAGCTCTGACTTAGAACTCTGTGATCACTTGTTTGAGGGTTTTGATTGCCTTATCACCTTTACCCTTTGGCTGATACTTCCAGAGCATTAGAGAATGAAGTATAGAAGGAAGGAAGGGATGCAGGGAGGAAGGGAGGGAGGAAGGAAGGAAGAAAATAAGAAAGGAAGGAAGAAAGGAAGGAAGGGATGCAGGGAGGAAGGGAGGGAGGAAGGAAGGAAGAAAATAAGAAAGGAAGGAAGGAAGGAAGGAAGGAAGGAAGGAAGGAAGGAAGGAAGGAAGGAAGGAAGGAAGGAAGGAAGGAAGGAAGGAAGGAGGGAAGGAAGGAAGGCGGAAAGGAAGGAGGAAAGGAGGAAAGGAAGGAAGGAAGGAAGGAAGGAAGGAAGGAAGGAAGGAAGGAAGGAAGGAAGGAAGGAAGGAAGGAAGGAAGGAAGGAAGGAAAGTAGAGGAAGAAATTTGGTTCAGAGAGCTACTGCAAAATTCACATTTCATGATATAATAAAATGAACAGTAATACATATTATCTATGAACACAATTTTGGTTATCAACCGAAAATATTTCTAGTTGTATATATGTAATATTTTAATAAAATAGTCATAACAGAAATGGGATTGGAGCGATAGCACAACGTTGGGCGTTCACCTTTAACGCGGGCGACCTGAACTCCATTCCTCCTCCCTCTTGGAGAGCCCGGCAAGCTACTGAGAGTATCTAGCTCCCATGGCAGAGCCTGGCAAGCTACTCGTGCGTATTGGATATGCAAAAAACAGTAACAATAAGTCTCTCAATGAGAGACGTTACTGGTGCCTGGTCGAACAAATTGATGAGCAACGGGATAACAGAAATGAGGTCTCTGCTTATTTCACTCCTTTAATTAGGTATTTGCCATTCATATAAATATGAACCTGTTTACTATATCTATATTTCTTTAAGAAAGCTACCCTTGACTCTTATTAAATCTTCATATTACTTCTGTGCTTATTTGCATAATGCCTCTCTCTCATTCTTAGCCCTCAGTCCTCATTCTTCTAGCTGGTTTATATACATGATGAACAACTCTTTCTATCCAGTCATAGTTAAGATTTACTATCACTGATCTTTATAAATCTCAATCTTTATTTTCCTCTCCTCTTCTGCCCCTCTTTCCCTTCCCTTTCTTACTTTTCTCTTCCCTCCCTCCTCATCCTCATCCTCATCCTTGTCCTCCTCCTCCTCCTTTTTCTTCCTACTTCTCCTTTTTTACCGCCCACCTTCCTGCACTAGCTCCTTCCCTCCCTCCTTTCCTTACTTCTTTCCCTTCCTCTTTCAACACACAAGTGTTCAAGCTCAATCTTAGCGAGCTACTCAGGGTTTCTCTTGGTATCTCTTGCGGCTGCTATCTAGTGACCAGGATTGAAAGTGATCAGCTGCTCCAAGGCATTGCCATATCCTGTGTATGATTTCTCTGACTCCTTCTTACACTAATATTCATTACATCGTAAGAAAAGGATCACTTTATCATTGTGAAGAATAGAGTGACACTAAGAACACTGATGCCTGGAGGAATCAGTCAGGATGGGAGACGTGTGCTGAAAGTAGATAATGGACCAAACATGATGACCTCTCAGTGTCTGTGTTGGAAGCCATAATGCCCAAAAGTAGAGAGGGAGTTTGGGGAATATTGTCTGCCATGGAGGCAGGGGGAGGTTGGGAATTGGGGGTATACCCGGGATATCGGTGGTGGGAAATGTGCTCTGGTGGAAGGATGGATGTTTGATCATTGTGAGATTGTAACCCAACCATGAAACCATCTCACAGTGATTCAATACAATTTAAAAAAAAAAAAGAAATACAGTGACAGTTTGTGGAAAATCATGGGACATTTTCCAATTGGCGGATATTATCACACTTTGAAGTTGACAGATGATCACTAGTTTTGTGCTAAAAATAAAATTTAAAAGATACGTATAAGGTTCATTTCTACTCTATGATCTAACATAAAATCTGACCTTGGAGTTTTTCAGGCCTAAGGCAAATTTCAGTCTTTCGATTTTTACCTATCTTCACATAGGAAAATGTTTATAAGAAATGACATAAATAACCTGAAAATCTTCCTTGATTTACACCTAACTGACCATTGAATGAAAAATTCTTCCGTGGCAGACATTAAATGGGAATTTTGCAAAAATATATCTGTAACAAAATTTATCCCAAGAAAAGCTTAAGGTATTGTGTTTTCCAAAAAACTAGCACCAAGATTTTCAAGTGAGTTTAATCTGAAATGTGGTCCGAGGAATACTATTTGTGTGAGACCTGTTGTTACCTTTGCCTTATTTAGTTGTGACAGGAATGACACCCAGTGAAATTTTTTTCCTTGCAGGAGAAGAGATGATAATTTACTTTTGAGTATCTAATTTAGAAGGACTCTAATTGCAGACAGTGTTAGCTGCTTATATCCATATCAAGAAAAGGTGTTGAACTCATTTCACTTAGCATGATACTCCCATATTGATTTAGTTCTATGCAAATTTCATGATATCCTCTTTTCTAACAGCTGCATCTAGTATTCCATCCTGTATCTATACCAAAGTTTCTTTAAACAGACATCTGTTCTCGGGCACTTCAGATTCTGGGACAGACAATGATTGACTGCACACATTTGTGGAATATTAATTAACAGAATGGGAGATTAAGACCCATGGTTATAGAGATAAGGGACAGGAGGATCGCTGCATGCTTGGAAGCTGGCCACAAATGCAGAGGGAAAAGACAGCTGGGATAGGGAAAGGACCACTACGTTAATGATGAGCTTGCTGGGGATGGGAGCTACTTGCTGAAAGTAGAAAACATGATGGCCAGTTTCTATCTGTATTGCAAACCATAACACACAAAAGGAGAGAGAGCCTAAAAGGGAACCTGCTTGCCACAGAGGAGGGAGGGGCTGAGGATGAGGTGGCAGTGGCAAGAGGATCACTGGGCACAGTGGTGGTGAAGAATGGGCACTGGTAGAGGGATGGGTATTCAGTCATAAGATGATTGAAACATAGGAAAGTTTGTAAGTCTGTAACTGCATCTCATGGTGATTCGATTAAAAATGCCAAAAACAGGTGCTCATTTTCATCCACATCCATCAGAGAATTAAATACAACAGATGGATCAAAGAGTCATGAGGGATCATTCACTAAAGAGATATTAAACTCGTGCCAGCTAATTCATTTAATCGATATCTACCTGGGTCTCCTCATTTGAGTGACATCTAGCTCCATCAGTGCCTGATTGGCTGGGTAAACAAGAAAGAGAAAATGAATGAGAAACATGAGAAACAATATCTCTATTTACAAAATCAAGTGAAAGGTACACTACTTCTATATTAAATTTCTTGCTATAATTACATTTTGACATCTGATTTTTTTCAGGGCAGGGATGTAGCCTCCTATATGCTAGTGCTCGGGATGTATCTCTTGAGTATGCTCAGGGTTTACTCCAGATAGTACCCAGGGGATCATATGCAGTACTGGGGATCCAATCAGGCCACAGCTAGTAAGACAAGCGCCTTACCCATGGTTCCGTACAGCCTTCGGATCCTATTTTTAGTCTTCTTTCCACACACATTTCCACTTTAGAACATCTTCTACAGGGCTGCATATCTATCTACAGCACGTAAACCTCAACCAACAAGGGCAGAGCTTCCTGAGTCAAGGAAGGTCTAAGAGGGATCCCAAACACAGAGCATAGCAATAAGGGGGCATCGCATGAAGTTGACCCTTTTCATCCCATACGGTCCCCTCAAGCACTGTGAGGAGTGAAACCCGAGTGCAGAGCCAGGAGTAACTCCTGAGCATCACTGGGTGTGACTGCCAAAGTAATAAATAAATATGCTATCCAAATTAAAAAGATACTCTGTGGCCTCACTAGCTGTGATCTACTCCACACACTGATGTGAAAAACAAACAAACAAACAACAACAAAAAAGATGAGAAATTCTATGCTTCTCACTCAGTATTACCAACGAAACTGTATGAACATACTGTTTCCTTCATGGGAAAAATCAAAGTAACAGTAAACATAAACTAAATGTCTTTGTCGTTTTGATTTGCATCTCTTTGTCCAGCTTGTGTAGCATAGTAGCTATCTACCTGTACAGAGGCCCTAAGGAATAGGAAATTCACACACCAGCCACATGCTACAATAAAATCCTGCATTTTAAAATAATACTCATTTAGCCAAGCTGAGTAATAAGTCACAGGTGGCAGAAAACACATTTTGCAAAGTCAGTGTGAAGACAGAAGAAATCAAGTGTAAAACATCCCCTAAGGCTGAGTTCAGGGTATAAGGATTAGTACATCTTATCTTCTAGCCTCTGTACTGCATTATACGTTTATAATACATGCATATATTCAAACATAAATGTGTATATAATGTCCTTAAACATACCTGCCGTAAATGTTATCATGGAAGAAGTCAGGCTCTAACAACAATAACAAAAACAAAAATAAAACATGTATTAAGACCAGAATATAAAACTATACCATACTCCACGAATAAGTGCAGTCATTCGATATCTCTCCCTCTCTTTCTGACTCATTTCACGTAGCATGATACTCTCCAGGTCTACACGTTTACAAGAAAATTTCATGAATTCATCTCTCCTAACAGCTGCATAGTATGCCATTGCGTAGATGTACCAAAGTTTTTACACTTTTACATTAACTCTAGCATTTCATACTTTCAGGATTGCTGTATTATAGTAAGGCTATGACAGTATCAGAGCACACTGTTGCATAAGAAACAGTGGGTTAAGAAGGAGAATATCGGGCTGGAGACACATTACAGCAAATAAGGCACTTGGCTTTTACGCAACTGATCTGACTTCAATCCCTGCCATAGATATGAGCACTGAGCAACACCAGCATTGAAACCTGGGTACAGAGCCAGAAGCAAACCCTGTGGGCCATTGCTATGGCCTCCCAACAATGAAACAAGAGATCTCAACTTGTGAACATCTGAGAACATCATCTCAAACATAGATGATTGATAAATGCAAAAAGTTTGCACCTAACGAGACAAAAGCAACAAATTTGAGAAATGGTGTGTACATTGCCCCTCCTAAAATTTTTCATATGCAATTTCCAGACAGCCAAGCCCATCCAGGATAATCTTCTCTGAATTCTTACCTGCATTTTCAATTTGAGGAGTTACCTTGGCGCCCAGTTTTTTGAAGATGAATCTTTTACGTCTAATTATGAAATGGATAAGAAGTAATGTTACAACATTAATACTGTCCCAAAATTAAAAACATTCTAAATATTTGAGAATCAAGCAATAAATTTCTCTTTTGTTCTATCAGCATAGTTCTACAGACGAATTTGAAGACAGCAATTAATGAAGAACATGCCAGGTGAGAATTGAGGTCAGGGACATGAATATTATAAAATGAATAAGAAGTAAATCTTACCTTCTTGCCTCTGTAGTGCATTATACATACATAATGCATGAATATATTCAAACATAAATATGAATATAATACCCTAAAACATACCTGTTTCCTGTTTCCCCTGTGAACTTTTTAAAACTTCCTGTAAGGTACATGGAAGGGATCACTCCCACCTGTGGTCCACCTTGCTGAAACCTGGACTCTTACAGAAATCAACTTGTCTGTGCTACTACTATACTCCAGAAACCTCACATATTCTTAGCATATTCTTAGGGCTTGTGAGAAACTATATAAGGTCTTAGGTGAGTGTCAGAATATCCTTATAAAAGCCATGTTTTATCTGTGTAGGGAATAGATCTACACCAGTCTGTACCACTGAATTCCACTATAGAAATTGGTAATAGAAACAGAATAACTCAGGCATGAGCAGTAGCACTTGATTGCAAACCAATAAAAAGAGGTGAGTACTCAGGTAATGAGGAACATGAAGTTCCAATATCAGCACGTACTAAACTATGAACAATGGAGGAACCAAGAGATCAATTTGCACTGGCAGAGAGGGACAAGTCCAGGCATTCTCAGAGGTGTTCAAAATCCTCAAGTTCAGGCAAAGAGGACCATAAGTCAAGTCTGTGTAACAGCAATGGGAATTAAGCAATCACTAGAAGAAAAATTCAATCAACTTAAAAAAGGATATAGTCAGAGTACAAATGAATTCATATACAGGCCTGAGCAATCATACCAGTGGTAGGGCATTTGCTTTGCACTCCACCCACTCAGTTTTAGGCCCATACTGTATATAATCCTACCAGTGTGATCCGTTAGCAGATCCAGGATTGAGCCCTGACACCAGTCTGCTGTGGCCCAAAAATGAACAAAGGAACAAACAAAAAACAATAAAAGACTCCATATACTGAATATCAAGCCACTGTAACAAAATCCTGAATGCAGAGAGCCTTTACAAGTAGCCATCTCAAGGATGAAATAAAAACCAGCAATTATAATAAAGTGTCAAAGGAAAAGAGAAGTAAAAGAATGAGACCTTCTGTTTGCTGCTCCACCATTCTAGGTGAGGCTCTCCTCTAGCTGATATCACTCTCACTGGCTCATCTGAAGGGAGGCAAACAAAACTCCAATGGGATAAGAGCCCCTCCCTCTCAGGTGGGTATTGTAGTCTTCACACATGACCTACATCCTAGTAAGGGCCCATCGCAAGCTCCTGAAGCACGCATTCACATGTACTCAACACATTCCATGCTGCTCACAGTTCTGCCTGTCATACTGTGAGGCTACGTAGAGCACAGAGGGAAACCACTGTCTAATCCTTCACCAACTTTCCAGTGGGTTAACTGTAAAAGCCCACCCCCAGCGCCACAAGCACACTAGAAAAACCAATGGGAAAAGTAGGTAGAAGCTCAATGAGTGAAAACGTGATCACAGAAGACATTATCAACACCAGTGAATCTTCAGAAAATGTCTAATGACACTATGATGACAAAATTCAGTGAGATCAAACACACACTAGCACAGGTAATCAGCAAAGCCTAAGAAGTATGAGTTGGAATGAAAACAGCTCTGACAGCCAGAAAGGACTAGAATGAATAACATGGTAGGGGATAGTTTTAAAATGTCAACAGAAGCTCTGAACAACAGAATGACAAAAGCTGAGCAAAATATTGAGGACCTCCAAGATGAAGCTGCGAGGAAAAAGCAGAAAGTGAAGCAGAAAGTTTGCAAAGAAATGAACAACATACTAGAAACCTATGGGATGAACTCCTGAGGAACAACAGAAGAATTATTGGAGTCCCTGAAGAACAAGAAAGCAAATGTAAAGAAAGAATAGTTCAAGAACCCATTGATAAGAACTTCCCCAAGATAAGGATGATAGGCACTGAGATCCAAGAGGCCTGAAATCCAAGAGGCTTCAAGGGCACAAGTGAAAAAGACCCAATTCAGAAAAACATTAAGACTCATTCTATTCAAAATCACAAAAAGCTAAAGAGAGAAGGGACTATTTAGTTAAAGCAGAAAGATCAAAAAAGGAACTTACATACCCAAAAAGTCCTTAAGACTTACAGCTAATCTATCCAATGAGACTGGACACGCCATAAGAATATGGAAAGATATAGTAAAAGTGCAGCTGAACACCTCACCAAGAATACTCTATTCAGCTAGATTATTATTCAGTTGAAGGGATAATACAGTGCTTAATAGATATGCAACATCTCATGGAATTCATAGCCTTGAAACCAGTTTTGCAAGAGGCATTAAAATTTCCTTCATTTTTTTATTGAATCACTGTGATATAGTTACAAAGCTTTCATGTTTGAGTTACAGTCATACAATGATTGAACACCCATCCCTCAACTAGTGTACAGTTTCAACCACCAATGTCCCCAATATCCCTCCCCCATCCCACCACTCCCTTGTCTCTATGATACACAATATCCCTTAAAAGAGTTCTTTAAAGGAAAGCAGAAACTTCGTTCCCATCACATGTTGTATTGAATATGGCACTCACTAATGCTGTCTATGGTTATCCTCTACTAGATTAAGAACGTATAAAAAAGCATATAGCAGTTAATGATCACATATATACTTTGATTGAGTTATTTTCTAATAATTCTACTTGGCATTTTTTAAAGATTTTTGACCAAGGAATGTAAAATATCTAAGGGGGGAAAAAGAAGCCTCATTTATAACAGAAAATATGAGTTAACACAATCTTGTTCAAGTACAAAATAAAATTTAATGCAATGTGGCGTAGTTGATATGCCAAAATCAGTAACAAGTCTCACAATGGAGACGTTACTGGTGCCCGCTTGAACAAATTGATGAACAACAGGATAACAGTGTTACAGTGACAGAGCTACAGTGCTTTAGATGCCAGAGTTGGAATCATATGAAAACAGGGAGTATACTATAATGTATGACATGATTTGAATTTCCTTATTTACATAGTTTAAAATCATATAGCAACTATGATCACTACAAACAGACAGTTGTTTATTTATCTTCTGATAATTCCATCTGTCATTTCTTTAAGTTTTCCTTGAATAGAGCAATATAAAATAAATTGTATCTAGCCCACAGGTCAGAGCCTGGCAAGCTACCCGTGGCATGTTTGGTACGCCAAAAACTGTTACAACAGGTCTCACAATGGAGACATTACTGGTGCCCGCTAGAGCAAATCCATGGGCAACTGGATGGCAGTGACAGTGAATATTTAAGGAACTACCAATCTCTGATCAAGGACAAGAGAATGGTTTTAGAAGCAAGGGAGGCTAATAGGCAATCCATAGGTAAACTACTTGATTATATGAAAGTGTGGGTCGAAGAATCAAACTCCTTTAAACCACCGTTACATATATAGAAAAATGTTGCCTATATCAAAGTAGAGTGACTTTGCAAAGACAAGTACTATAAGTGAAACAAATATAAAGCACACAATATCATACCTGTCCTAAAATAGAATCATCACTAAATGGTGCTCAAAAGAAACCAAGGAAACTTAACTGCCTTTAGTTATTCTATGTATTTACTTATTTCTTTATTATATCCATCAATAATGTTCTACCTGCTTGAAATGTTTCTTTTAGTATCTTCATCCACTAGAAATAAAAAAGAGAACATTTAATGGTTTTAAAAGCATTATTGAAACTGCAGAATATTTAACAGATAAAAATGATTGGAAGTATAGTGGTAATGTGTAAGTATACATCTGGACCACAGAACCAGGAAGTCTTAAATCAGAGAATTAAAAACTACAACAACTAAACTTAAAAATATGCCTGCCTGTATATGAGGAAGGTGGGGGGCAGAAGGGAAACTGAGGATACTGGTGGAGGGGAGCTGATACTGAAGATGGGATAGGTGTTGGAAAATTGTGTATCTGAAGATCAATTATAACATAGTGCCTCAAAAACTAAAAGGGAAAGGAATAGTAGTTGAAAATGATCCTTTGTTAAAATGTCACTTGGTCATTGTGAGATTGTGACCCAAACATGAAAGCTTGCAACTCCCACACGGTGATTCAATAAAAATTAAAAAATTAGAAGAAAAATATGTCACTTGAAACCCTACCGGGCACTATACTGGAGTGAAAAATATTAATTGGGTAAATAAGTGAGCAGAGGAGTCAAGCATTCAGCAGTGGGCTCAGCCAAACCACACTCCTCCTGTCTATCCCACATGGAACACAGTGTCCTGGGCCAAGGCAAGAAAACCGAGACAAAGAATTAGCAAATTACGCTGACTAGCTTTAACAGAGAACAAAGACAATACGGACAATGTAGGCAACCCAGAAAGCTATCCAGTAGTGACTGAGTGAGTTGGAAAGACTCAGTCACATGTTTGAAAAAGAAAAAAAGGGGGCTTTCTGCCACCACACGAGCTCGACCCCGGAGGCAACTGAACTACTTTGGACACGAGCAGCTCCCCAAAAAATGCCTCCAGACTGTGTGATCGGAGTTACTGGCCCACGCGCCGCCAGCGGGGCAGGGTTTTTCTCTCCAGGTTTTTCCATCATATGAGCACCACAAAAGGGAAGTAAAAGATCGCAGTGATGCAATAATTGCCAGCAGAATTTTCCCTCGACTTCATATAGAAATCCAAAACCACGCAGCTGCGACAGCAGCCGCGCAACATAATATCTCTTGATTGTCAGCAACATGAAAAGGTTCCTTTTTAGCAGGTCTTACTGTGTGTGTGTGGGGGGGGAACTCCAAACAATAGTACTGAGTTTTTTTGTTGAAATGTTGAAGGTAATCAAAGTAGCAGCTATTTCTTTAGACTGTGAACTAAGCCAAAGCCCCATGCTGGCCAAGGTGAGGAAATATCCTTCTTTCTTGGTTCTTTTCCCTTTTCTGGGAGAAACTTGGTGTGGTGTCCACCATATTATGAGGTCTACTAAGCAGGCACGAACTTAGAGGCGCGGGAATGGGAGGGGGAAAAAATATGTACTTGTAACAGCGGGACGCTTGGGAAGTATCGGGCCGATACCAGCACATGCTCCGCTGAGACTCAATCCGGGTTGCTGCTGATCAACCAGAATCCGGAGCCTAACTAGACTACTTCCGGTTCCAGAAACTACTTGCAACACTCCTGCATTTCATATTGAACAGTAAACACCCCTGTTGCGTGAATATTTGGATGTTGCGTGAATATTCGTGCGGTCCAAGGTGCTGAGACAAGGAACGGGGAAGAAATGTACTTCACGGAGGGCCCAGGTTCTCTCTGACTCTTGACAAAGGTAGAGAGCCTCATGATCTCCTTTTATTGATCATGGTACCTCTAAAGGGTGCAATACAGTGATGACACCAAAGGCATCAAAAGAAGTTACAGGAAGAACATTGAGGCAGTAGAAGATGTATTATTTTCTTGCATCTGCAGGCCAGTAATCTTGGCCTCCAGAAAGAAGACACAAAACCAAAATTGAAACCTTTCTTGGGCTAAAAGCACTTGGATTTACATCCCAAAGACAAGGCTGGGCCAGAGCCCAGAAACTACAAATGTCAAAGATCAGGCCTGGCTAGCACTTGAGATCTGATGTCAAAGACCAGCCAGGCTTCTGTGAGAAAAGGAAAACTGCCCATTTCAATATACTGAAATTATTTTCTGACGGCAGATTGAAGGGGGAAAATGTTCCTGTCTGTAGTACAGTCTATGTGGGCTCGCTCTTATAGCTCAGTCCATCCCCCAACACACCCCTTCATAGGCAAAGCAATCCTCTGGGAAAATCCTCTGACTTCCCTCAACTTAAACCGTCAAAAGCATCATACGGAAACAAAGACAGACCCTCATAAAAAAAAAAAAAACCTCAGATTTCTAACACCATGCACAAAAGTCAAAATGAATTTGTTGGGGCTGAACTGAGCTATCAGGGCGAGTCCATGTATACTGTACCATACTACGGACAGGAACATAGGGACCCATGAAAATGGGCGAGACTTCTCGTGTGTCCTGACTGGTTTGGATGAAGCTGAACATTTCCCCCCTTCAAGCTGCCTTCAGAAAAATAATTTCAGCATACTGAAAAGAGCAGTTTTTCCTTCTCTCACAGAAGCCTGGCTGGTCTTTGACATGCAGATGGTGTTAGCCAGGCCTGACCTTTGATAGTGTAAATTGTAGATTTCAGGTGCAGGGCCCAGCTTTGTCTTTGGGATGTAAAACCAAGTGCTTTTAGCCCAAGGAAGGTTTCAGTTTTGGTTTTACATCTTCTATCCGGAGGCCTAGATTACTGGCCTGCGGATACAAGGAAATAATGTTGCCTCAATGTTCTTCCTGTAACGTCTATTGATGCCTTTGGTGACGTCACTGTATTGCGCCCTTTAGGGTACCATGATCAATAAAAGGAGGTCCACGAGGCCCTCTGCCTTTGCTAAGAGCCAGAGCGAGCCCTAGTCCTCCAATCAAGGCATTTCTACCGCGTTCCTATCTCAGCGCCTCCGATTGCACGAACGTTCATGCAACATGAATTAAAGACCTTGACACTTCCCAGACTTTATACAGTTCATTGACGAAAATATTGGTAGGATTCTCCATGACAATGAAGCCAGAGGCATCTTTACAGAATTTGCCTTCGATCAATCAAATGGAAGCAATGATATACAAATGGGTCTACCTTAAGAATCCTCTGGCCCTCTAAAGAAACGGAGACCAGACACATAGACATCCCACAGACTGAGGAAACCTATTGGTGCACCATTCCACCAATATCCAAAATGTATAGAGCATTGGTAGAACTCTATATGAACAAAGTATCCACCCCATCAGAAAATGAGAAGAATAATGAACAGGAACTTTATTTAAAACAATATAAATGGCCAATGGCATATGAGAAATGGCTCTATATCACAAGTCATCAGGAAAATGCAAAAAACAATGAGATAACACCTCACAACAGAGAGACTGGCTCTCCTCCAAAGACGAACAACAATCAGTGTTGGCAAGGATGTGGAGGAAAAGGAACTCTCACTCATGGTTTGTGGAAATGTCAACTCATTCTGCCTTACTGGAAGGCAATATGATTATTACTCAAAAACCTAGCCCTAGAGCTTCTGTAAGATCCAGCATACCCCGCTCCTTAGCATATAGCCCAAGGGTCCAAAAGCACAACACCAGAAAGTTATTTGCACTCTTAGCTTCATTGCAGCACTATTCACACTAGCCAAAATCTGGAAAATCCAGGTGCCCAGGAAGAGATGACTGGATAACAGTATGGTACATATGCATGACGGATTACTATTCAGCAGTAAGAAAAAGATAAAATCATGCAATTTGCTCCCATGTGGATGGATCTGGAGAGTATCATGCTGAATGAAGAGAGTCTGAGGGAAAGTGATAGGCACCAAATGATCTTTCTCATGTGTAGGATATAAGGAAGCTCATCAAGGAATAAGAGAGCCCCAAGGGTGATAGAAACAAAGAGTGGGAGAACTCTTCTTTAAGAAGAAGCTTGCCACTGGGGAGGGGGAGGGTGGAAAATCAGTTAGAAAAAGGAATAGCAAGACAATGGTGCAGAAGGAAAGGGCCTGCTCTGCAGACAGGATAGGGGAGGAGCAGGAAGGTAACTGGGACATTGGTGGTGGGAAGAGGACACTGGTGAAGGGATTGGTTTTGAAACACTGTATGCTTGAAACTTATTCATGAATAACTACATAAGTGTCTATTTCACAGCAATTAAACATTTTAAAGTAGATAATAATAATTTTCATAGAACTAGGCAACGCCTATAGGAATTTTTTAACTCCCCTCTCCCACAGAATTATGTTTATCTAATCAAATAAAATAACAAAGTTTTGATCCAAAATTGTTATCATCGGAGAAGTTGTTTGAATAATCCCAGCCATAAAAGACAGAGAAAACAAAAATGTTTTCAAAAGTTAAACTTAGATGATTCCTATTTTACTTGAAATAGTTGATATTTCCTCCTTGAACCTTTAGAAATAATATTGGAAATAACAGACTTACATTTTCCCTAGTGCTTCCTTACAAGGGCTCAAAATTATCTTCATAAAAATTAAATACCAACTAAATGATAACAAATATTTACGTATGTAAGTTTTTACTGGCTCTTTGTATTTCAGACTACTATACTGTCAGTAAACATTTTTAAAATCCAATATCTTATTTGTATTATGACACACTGGCAAGGATTGACAGTTCTGCTGCTTGACATATGTATATGGTAACAGAGAAGAATACCTGAGTTCCTAATTATCAGATATTCAAGTAATTTTTACATGATCATTGCAATCCCCTATGTAGCTATAAAGAGCTCTCTCTATATTAACTTCCATTCATTACAATTCAATTGGCATAAGATTTATACAATATACTAACTTGAATTTTGGTTTTGCTTTGTTGGGGTTTTCACCTTACAGTGTCCAGGGATTACTCCTGGCTTTGTGTTCAGATAACTCCTGATGGTTCTGAGGGAATTGTATGTTCTGAGTTCTGGGGATAGAAACTGGGGAGCTGCCAGCAACACAAGCATCTTAGCTCCTCTAGTTCTCTCCATGATCTCAGAAGATGAAATTCTTTTTGGTCTTTTTTTGGTAACATATTTCCAGATTTTAAAACCATGACTGAGTAACTGATATTCAAAAACACAATACTGTGCTAAATTCAAAAACACAATACTGTCTTAAATTTCATGAACCTATCATGAGTTTCTTAGATAATTAAAAAGAAAACTAAAGCTTTTATGAAGGACAGAAAACAAAAGTTGCACGGTGGCTCTTTGTAACTCATTATCAAAACTTACTTCTTTTTATGTTCCGCATGGATTCTAGAACAATTAGTGTTTACTCATGATCTGAGCTCTTACCTGAATCTTTATCTGAAGAATTCTTATCATCCCTGTCTTTTCTGCATGCATCCACAAGGTGTTGAGGTCTATATATCAAAAATAGAAAAATATTAACCACTTAACAAATGAAAAATGAAAACATTCCTAGAATATTTCAAATCTCTTCATGAGGACAGTACAACCTAACTTCCAATGTATTTCCAAATAAAAAGGCTAAATGCATTTTAGTCAGCAGGGAATAGAAGGGGTGAAAGATTGGCACCATGGAACCATCGTTTTCGACTTTAATTACTGGCACAATTTTGAAACCCCACTTACATTACAGTATTAGTTTTCATGAGGTTCTAACAATGAAATATTGTAGCTTTGAGAAAATGTGACTGATTTTACTTTTTGGATACTTTTTGCGTAGAGTCACCCCTGTTGGGGCTTAGGAGCCTCCCTCCTCCTTCTTGATTAGGGGTTGCTCTTAGTGGTGGATATTGTATGGCATGCAGAATACCAGATTTCCATGTCAAAGTTTGTCCTTCCACCCTTGACCTCTCTCCCCAGGCCCTATTCAGACTCCATATTTGGTTTGCAATATGAAAAACACCCCCACCCAAATTTTTGTGTGAAATTTCCTTAATTTGTAATACAGAAATTAGTTAAATGGTACAACGTTTGCCACCTATTATTCTAGCTAACTTACCATGAGTAAAGTTCTAAGAATCAAGTTTCACTTCAATTAATACTGTTCCTTCCATGCCACTCAATAAATCAGCTAATATTTATTACATTGAGTCTAAATTTTGGCCCTTCTACCTAATTAGGATGCTGATGCTTTGGAATAGGTAGTCTATGTGCAATATATGTAAGTCAACTTGGGAAAAAAGGTGACAGGTCAATTTTTGGATCGCCAAGACTGATCCATTCACAGCAGCAAGGCTATTCTTGGGGAAGCCAGGTCATCCATGACAAGACTGCAGGACTAGATTCAACAGAATTACTGAAACATCAAAATCAATGGAAACAAAAGAATGAGAACAGTCATTATCATGGACTTCAATTCAGTGAATTTGAATTAATTATGAAAAACAGCAGATCAGGTCATCAGAACAGAACTACAGGAACAAATGGTTGTCTTTGTCAAGGAGAGTGAAGATAGAAAACATTCCAAGCTAAGATGCAGTTTATGAGGATTGTGTTGAATAAAATATAATTTAACACTGAAAACATAACCTGTAGACACAATCTTTCCAAGGGAAGACATTCACAAACTGAGGAGGGGCTGGATTGAGAGTACAAGGCTAAGATGCTTGCTTTACGTGTGGTCACTCCCAGTCCTGCATCGCATATTGTCCCCAAGCATGGCCAAAATGATTTCTAAGTACAGAGCCAAAAGTAAAAACCTGAACACTGCTGGGTGTGGTCAACTCTCTCCCTGCCCACAGGAAAGACATTGAGAGTAAAATGGAATAAGAACATTGACATCCTTGTGTATATTTTATGCATGCATAAACAACTTACATCTTTCTTAATGTTCTAAGAACTTATGTGATAGACCAATTACAAGATTTTTCGAATTATTGAAAATCTAAAAAACATTCCCCTACTGTAGGTATTTAAAAGAGTTATCACTTGGGGGTCAGAGCAATGGTACTGCAGGTAGGATATTTGCCTTGCATGTGCCCAATACTGGTTGACCCTGGTATTCCATATGGTTACCTGAGAACAACCAGGAGAAATTCCTGAGCACTGCGGGCTAAAACCCAAAAAGTCAAAAAGTCAAAAAAAAAAAAAAGAGTCATCACACAAGTGCACCTCTATAATTTGAAACCATACTATCAAAGCACCAACTGGTTGCATGAATCCACATTTGTCTAACAGGAAGCATCGTTGGTGACAGTAAGTCATTTTCTAAAATGACAGAACTGAGAGAAGAATCCGGGCATTGTGGTAAGCGGTGCGGGCCAGAGACTGCTCCGGACCCCAGACAGGGCCAGCAACATCAGGGAGACAGACGGAGGAGGCACAGCCGGTACGCCTTCTCCAGATGGAGCCCCGGCGACACTGAGCAGCGACTAACACGCTCCAGGATGCGAGACTGGGATAACTCCGAACCGCGCAGCCATTAACGCCCTCGAGACCTTTTCTAAAAAATTAAAACATACAATCTATTGATGCCATCCAACATGTCTGACTGTTGGAGGAAAACCTCCAAATAATGATAGTGAGATTCTTGTTGAAAATGGAACATAATCAAAGTACGGAAAGAGTAAAGCGAAAAATGTCTGCCACACGGGCAGAGGGGGAGTGGGAGGCGGATATGTGGGGCTTGGTGGTGGATCAAATATGAAAACTTTGCACCTGTATCTCACAGTGATTCAATAAAAAATAAAATTAAAAAAATAAAATAAAATGACAGAACTATCAGAAGGAAAAATAAAGCCCAGCACATAGTGTGGATCTAAAGTTCATTATTTTATACTTATCACCCACATATTACGATTGTTTTTGCCTAAAGTTAAGCTTCATTTCACCAGGCTATTTCCTTTCCTTTTCGATAGAGTTGCTAAAAAACATGAAAATAAACCAGAAATGACAAAATAAAACAACTGGTGATTACACAATATGTGTTGGTAGGAAAGAATGTCAGGGATTTATCTGCATAATAAAGAAAGCAGGTGCAATAAAAGAGTTAAAAACAAATGTCAAAATGAGCTACTTTTTTAAGAGCCATATGCATTTCCTAACAAATTCTACCTTAGAACTAAGATTCACACAGCGTAAAAGCATTAATAACTTCAAAATTGCATCACAAAGTCAAATTCAAATTGCACAAAGCAAATTAAGTATGAAACCCCATCATACTAAACAAATGATCAATTAAATTGCAAGTGACATAGATTCATTTTATAAAGAAATACAAAGTCTGAATTATTGATAATTTCCTTTTCTTGAGAGCAATCATGAGTTGATATATTTCACTCTATCTTAATAATGATGTCTTTCTGGTTGTGTGACTCTTAGCACTGTAGTAGAACATGAAGGGTTTTTAAAAAATAAAATAAAATATAACAAATACCATACCTTTCATCCTCATCCACTGCATTTATGTTGGCCTTATTCTTGGTTAACAATTCTACCATTTTGATCATTTTTGCCTTTTCAGCTAGCATAAGAGGTGTTAGGCCCGACTACAAAAGAGCAAAACCAATTTAGAAATCACAAAAACAAATACTGTTCAATGGAATTATAAAATTATCAGTGATACTCCAAAGTCCAAAATGAAGAATAGAAAAGTCAAGTCCAAACTCATTCCTATCTTCTCACCCCTGCAATTTTATAAAGGTTGCTTCTCTTTAAAATGTCTCTCCTAGACCAGCAAAAGCTTTCAAACAACTGCTAATAGATATCTAGGAGGATACTGCTAGCAACACAAAAGTAGTGGGGACTTCAATACCGCATTATCTCCTAGGATAGATCAACAAGACTAAAACTCAGCAAGGGAGAGCTGGCTCTAAAGGAAGAAAAGGAAGAGAGAGGGCTAATAGATGTATACAGGGCTTTTTTCATCCCCCGCAAAATGAATACACATTCTATTGCAGTGTATATGGAACATTTTCCAAGAGAGAACACGTGCTGGGCCACAAAACGTACCTCAATAGAATCACGGAGACAGAAATTGTGTCAACTATCTTCTCAGCCCATGATGCACTGAAGATAGAATTTAATGACACATAGAAGAGGAGAATCAAATCAAAACACCTGGTAATTAAATAACTCAATGTCGAACAACTAGTGGATAAGAGAGAAAATCAAGGAAGAAATTAAAAGATTTCTGTAAACAAATGAGAATGAAGACACAAGCTACCAGAACTGATGGGACACAGCTAAAGCAGTGTTAAGGGGGAAATTGATAGCTCTGCAAACATTTATTAGGAAGGAACAAAGGACTCCCAAAAAAGAAATTGACTTCACAGCTTAATAGCTTAGAAAAGGACCAACAAAAGGAGCCCAGACCAGGCAGGAGGAAAGAAATAATAAAACTTCGAGCAGGGACTGGAGTCATAGCACAGCAAATAGGACGTTTGCCTTGCATACGGTCAACCCAGGTTCGATTCCCAGCATCCCATATGGTTCCCTAAGCACCGCCAGGAGTAATTCCTGAGTGCAGAGCCAGGAGTAATCCCTGTGCATCGCTGGCTGTGAACCAATAAAGCAAAGACAAAATAAAACAAAACAAAAATCTTAGAGCAGAAATTAACAAGCTGAACTCCCCAAAAACAATCCAAGAGATCAATGAAACCATCAGCTAGTTCTTTGAAAAAATGAACAAGTTTGAAAATCCACTAGCAAGATATACTTGAGAGAGAGAGAGAGAGAGAGAGAGATAAGCCTAACAAACCAAACCAGAAATGAGAGAGGGGACATCACAACAGAAACCAAAGAAATTCAAAAGATCATCAAAGATTACTTTGAAATTCTGTATGCCACAAAAGAAGAGAATCTAGAAGAAATGAACAAATTCCTGGATTCCTATAACCTTTCAAGGCTGTACCCAGAAGATTTGGAATACCGGAATAGACCTAGCATTGTCAACAAAATTGAATCAGTAATCAAAAGTCTTCCTCAAACTAAAAATACAGGTCCAGATAAATTCACTAGTGAATTCTTCCAAACATTGAAAGAAGAACTATTGCCAGTCCTTTTAAAGTATTTCGAGGAAATGGAAGAAAAAGAAACACTCTCCATTTCCATGAGGCACATATCAACCTAATACCAAAAGCAAACAGAGACATCACAAAAAAGGAAAATTACAGGCTGATATCCCTGATGAACATGGACACAAAGGTCCTTAACCAAATATGAAAAATAGAATGCAAAAACTCATCAAAGAGATCATACACCATGACCAAGTGGGATTCATCCCAAGAATGCAAGTATATTTCAACATTTGCAAGTCAAACAGTATAATTCATCATATCAAAACAGAAAAGATAAAAAAACATATGATCATAGCAATAGATACCGAGAAAACATTTCATGAGATCCAGCACCCTTTTATGATGAAAACTCTCACCAAAATGGAATTGAAGGAATTTTCCTCATTAAAGTCAAAGCCACCTAACACAAGCCCCAGACAAGCATTATCCTCAATGGGGAAAATCTGAAAGCCTGCCCTCTAGGATCAGGGACAAGACAAGGATGCCAAGTCTCACCATTTCTATTCAATAAAGCACTGGAAGTACTTGCCATATCAGTTAGACAAGAAAAAGATAGTAAGGGCATCCAGATAGGAGAGGAAGAAACCAAGCTCTCACTAATTGCAGATAATATGATACTGTACTTAGAGAACCCTAAAGCCTCTTCCAAGAAGCTCCTAAAAACAAAACACTTGTATAGTGACGTCTCAGGCTATAAAATCAATACCCAAAAGTCCATGGCTTTTTTATATGCAAATAATGAGAGAGAAGAAAGGGATATGGAAAAAATTCTCATTCATGATCATGCCTCAGAAAACCAAGTACCTCAGAATCATCTTAACTAAGGAGGTAAAGGATCTCTACAAAGAAAACTACAAAACACTACTGCAAGAAATAAAAGACATCACGAAGAAATGGAAACACATCCCCTGCACATGAATTGGGGAATTCATATTGTCAAAATGACAATACTTTGCAAAACATCCCACAGAGTCAATACAATCCCTATAAGGATAGCCATAATATTTTCCAAAGAAATTGATCAAAGGCAGATCTGCAAGCTGCAGATGTCTTTATTCCAATACCATGTTGTTTTAATTCTGAACAGGTCCTTTATCTCTGTAGTTATGCCGATACTGCGGTACTTGAATAGACTTGAATATCCTTACAAACACCCTCATATCTATGATCATCTATTCTTTGATAAGAAGCAAGAAATAGGAAGTGGAGCAAAGAAAGCCTCTTTAAGAATGGGGTTGGCAAAACCATACAGCTCTGTGCCAAAAGAAAAGAAAAAAACACTCAGACCTCTACCTAAAACCAAGCACAAAAGTCAGAACAAAATGAACTAAAGAGCACAACATCAGACCCAATTCCACAGTGTATAATGAAGAAAAGATCTACTAAACCCTCCACGACATTGAAAGTAAAGGATTCTTCAAAGATGAAATGCCACTGACCAAGCAAATGAAAGCAAAGATGAACAAATCTTAATCTAAAAAGCCTCTGCACCTCAGAGGAAACAGTGACTAGGATACAAAGACAGCCTATGGAATGGGAGAGGATATTCACCCAATAGCCTTCTGATAAGGAGTTCATATCAAAGATATACAAGGCACTGATTGAACTCTACAAGAAAACAAAAGACAGCGAATCCCATCAGAAAATGGGGGGGATGAAATAAAGAGAAACTTTCTCAAAGAAGAATTTGAATGACCAAAATGCACATGCAAAAATGCTCTTCATCACTAATCATCAGGAAGATGCAGATCAAAACGACAATAAGCTATCTTCTCACACCAGAGACTGGTACACATCCAAAAGAACAAAGCAAACAGTGCTGACATGGGAGTAAGGGACTCTCCTTTATTTCCGGTGGGAATGCTGACTTTTAGAACATGCAATCCTTTTAGAAAACAATATGGATGTTTCTCAAAAAACTAGAAATTAAGCTTCCATTTGACACAGCAATGCTACTTCTGTGAATATATACTGGGGTTCCAGCACACACCCCTCTGCACTGCTGTGTTCACTGCAGCAATATTCACCATAACCAGAATCTGGAAGCAACCCAAGTGCCCGAGAAAAGATGAATGAATAAAGGAATTATGGCACATCTCTACAGTGGAATACTATGCAGCTGTTAGGAAAAATGAAGTCATCAAATATGCCTAGAAGTGGATGGACATGGAGAGTATCATGCTGAGTGAAGTGAGTCAGAAAGAGAGGGACAGATATAGAATGACTGCATTCATTTGTGGTATACAAATATAAATATATAGGAAAAGACTAAAATCCATGACCAGGGAAAACAGGAGTTAAAAGGTCTAGTCAATGGTTGGAACTAACCACAGTGGGGGTGGGGGGTTGAGAGTAGGTAAGATAGAAAAGAGACCGGTATGAAACTAATTGCTGGGAATGATGCTGCTGAACAAGATCTGAGGTTTTAAAGTAGATAAAGAGATTTTCTTGATAACCTTACAGTATCAATATTGAAAACCACAATGCTCAAAAGGAGAGAGACATGAAAGACAGAGTGAGAGAGAGAGAGAGGGAGAGAGAGAAGAAAAGCACCTGCCATAGAGGAAGGCAGGGTAGGGGGTGGAGGGTGGAGGAGAGTGATGGGAAGGAACCTGGGGACACTGGTGCTGGGAAATGTACACTGGTGGAGAGATGGGTGTTGGAATACTTTATAATTTAAATTCAATTCATGAGCAGATCTGAGAGAGTCTGTCTCACAGTGATTCAACAACAAAGTTAAAATAAAATAAGAGTTCCTCCTAGATGTCTTCAAGACATTAATTGAGAAGTCATTTTCTAAAACTCACTTTATCACTTACTGGTTTCTCCAATGTTAAACCGGACATAGCACTTACTGTTGTATCCTGCAGTTATTTTACTCCTCCAACTAAATCAAGATGCTTTGAAATACAGACTAAATTTTCCTATACACCTCCAAAACAATATATATATGTTAGATTTGATTTGGTAAATGAAGTAAAAAGCTAAATTACCGTGCCCCATTGTTGTTTCTAAGATTATATTCCAAAGAATATATACTTTACCAAAAAGTCTGCTCCATAGTAACAATATGGATGGTTCTGTTAAGTGTGTTTGAGAAGGATTGCCAAAAAATACACTATATTTTAGTACCAAAGTCTTCTCTTTACCTTGAGAAACATTACCAAAACATACACTACGTTCTAGTACTAAAGGATTCTGTTTAACTCTGTTCAAAACTTCTACTGGTGGTGGGAGGGATACTGGGAATATTGGTGGAGGAGAATGGGCACTGGTAGAGGGATGGGTACATGATCACTGTATGAATGAGATGCAAACATAAAAGTTAATAAGTTTGTAACTGTACCTCATGGTGATTCACTAATAGAAAAATTTTCTAATCAAAAAAAATAAAAATTGTATTCGGTAGTTTGTGATGTGCTGAACAATATATGGGAGGAATCATTACACATGCTGGTTTTGATTTTTTTCCAAAAACTATCATGTTTTTCAGAAATTGTATGAAGTTATTCCCTTCTATTTAAAATGGCTTAGAGATTTAAGATATCACCTCCTGATCCAAAGGGTGCACTGATAAATGGACTCTGAATGAAGAGAAAGGCTAAGTGGTCCATGACATTATTCCTCTTAAAAGAACAAGGGTTTCTATGCTAGCTGTTATAAAACATAGGTGGAAAAAGGTGTCAAAATCTCAATCAATAAAATGTTTTAAATGAATAGATTAAAATTCAAGGAGATACTGCTAACAGAGAGGAAGTTACAGTGGCAGTGACTGGCCTAGGACCATTTTCTTTTCCATTTTTTAAAAAATATGAGGAAAAAAGGGAAGCCTGGGACCCGATACCCCAGCCTTGTTGTGCTGACCCTGTTCTTATGCCAGGTGCTGGCTCCTTATCACATCACACAGATGGACTTTGAGGAGAGTATGCAAGGGAATGGGCACAAAATGAAGTCACTTTTACAAATGACTTAAACAAACAAAGAAAGCAAAGTCACTATCAAACAGCCATTTGCTGATTCATAGAGGGGGGATTGGGATGGCAGGGGAGTGGAGGTGACTGTGTGGGAAATGGGTGAAATGGGTAAAGGAGTCAGAAAGGAACAAACATCCAGACAGATGTGCAGCATGGTGATGACCATGCTTCATCCTACTAGATCACTTATTTGAATGTTTCAAAGGAAGTAAATATTAACAGTCTGAATCATGAGAAAAAAATAGTTCTAGTTATAACTGAACTTGATAGGGGCTTTGCATATCTTCACATAAGTACATGAATTAGGCCAAAGTCAAATCGTTATGTTGCACTCCAGAAACTCATAGAATAGAAAATATAAAACACAAAGTGAACACATAATTAGTCAATCTAATTATGACAGGACATTTTGAGAAGGCCTTCCATAGAGTTTCAACGACCAAGGAGATGCATAATTTACTTCGAATGCAATCAGGGATGTTGTTTGTCAAAAACATGTGTTAGTATAATGACAAATTCTAGCAAAGGATACAAATTCCAAACTGAGTCAGATTCAGCTTATTTAGTAGTATGTTTCAAAACCTATTGAGTATCTTTGAACAGTTAATGATTAGAAAGAAAACATTGACATTCTCTACACCAACAGGTAGCTCAATGATATTCCTTTCAACCAATCAATCACAAAACAGAGGCAAATGAAAGCCAGTTATTGAAGAGAGCAAAATTTAAGAAAATGCCATGCATCCTACTCCAACTCTTGCAGTAATTTATAAAATCTTTGAGATTTCAATTTTATTCATTTTTCTTATCAAGACTTGCTTTTCCACTTCGTTTTCCCTTGAACATGTATCTCACTTGATCATCTCTGTTTCTTTGCTCTCTTATTCCCACTCTGGAGAAGCCTGTATTCTATCTTGAACACACACTTTTCCCACTCTCTCCCCTCATCTGTCCTGAACTTTCAATAAAAGTTACCCCGTTTCACAAAATAAAAGAAAAATGGCCATATAGATAAGATTTTTATGACCACTCAAGGAAATCTTTCTAATCTATGTAGCAGTGCCATTTAAATAGCTCAATAAAAGCCTAGGATTGCAATACTGTTCAATTGTCAAGATAATTTTGATTGCATCTATGTGGGAACTATTCAAGTGGACAATGACTTCAGTCTCCTCTCTCACCTAGGGTGGTAACCAGCTTGCAGTATTAATGGAGGATATAACCAAAGGCAATAGTTGGGAGGAAAAATGGGAGAACTCCAGTCATCCTTAAAACTTCCTGGATAGAGTTAAACACCAGGGGGAACATCCTTAAAATGCAAAGTGAGTCGCTATTGTTTTTAATTCCTTATATTGCCCTAGCAGGACATACTAGATTTGAGAACAAAGTTTAGATTCTGATCTAGAGGCTGCCCCTTGTGTTCATCTTGCACTTAGTCCTGTTCATTTGTTGTTTCCCTGAGAATTGTCTGATGTCTGCTGATCTGCTTCCTCAGAATCTTCTCAATACATCTTCATGCAAGTTTCAGACCGACGAACTCTTTCCCAAACTAAGACAAATTCTTATACACTCATCAAAGTCAAGAGCACCTGGACAAAAATATATTAACTCAAGAAATCAAAAATGATTTTTTGAAACCTATTTTGTTATCATTTCTCTAGATGACACATTTTGATATTGCATTGTTTGCCCTCTTCCAATTGACTCCAATATACCTTGGCCAAGGAGAGAAATTACTTTAACCAAATCATATGCTTATAACATAGGACCTTAGAGTGAGCAGCAGCAGGATATCTATTATTATACTGGGAAATGTGTGAGGGGGTCTGAAGTTAGCAGACATTGAGGCTTGTAAACATGAATTCAGAGAGATAGTAGCAGAGTTAAGGCAGTTGCCTACCAAGTCTTGATCCCCAATACCAAATATGGTCCGATGAGCACTAACAGGTACTTTCCCTAAGAACAGAGTCGGGATTTTCACCTGAACACTGCAGGGCATGGCTCCAGAAACCATTCAAAAGAGTAAAATCAAAAACATGAGTTCGATTCCCTACAACGTACAAAGTCACCAGTGCCAGTCTGGTTGTACAACTTTTTGTGGTCTACACTCCACAACAAATTCTCTGATTTCTTGCCCACCACCACCAAATATGTTTGATTACTAAAAAAAAGGTATTCTCCCACACCTAGCCTGTTGAACAAACAAACCAAAAAAATAAAAAGGGGGGTGCTGAAAAAATTTTTTAGTTACCAGGGAGGCAATAGAGAAGTAAAGCAAATCCCCAGCATTAGATGACCTCCACAGAATTTTGGGGGTGACTCTAAAGGTTGGCAGCACTGCAGGCCATGAGCAGCACCCCAGGTAAAGGCCCAGTGGCTAAGTGTCCCTAGGAGTGGCACCTGGGTTCCCTGAGCATTATTCAATAAACACACACACCTAAGTCAGCACCTCAAAATGAATAAGTAAAAAGAACATATTTGTCAAACAATTCTGTTTTGTGTGGAAGATAATAAAGCTCATTCTTAAGGAAAACCCACCTTCCTATGTTGTTTTATTCTAATTGATGAGAGCTAAAGAGATAGCACAGTTGGTAAGGCCCAAGGCTATTGACCAGGTGCCCAAAGCACCACCAGGTGTAAGTGAACCTGGCATTGAACTCAGTTTGGTGTGCCGCCAAGACAAACAACAATAAAAAAATTAATCAGTGCAACAATTTGAAAAAGTGTGCTAAAGATGAGTGTAGTCTTTTTAAAATGTATTTGGATAAATGGATAAAGGTATACCATCTAATGCTTCTGTATAGATGTTATATAAATTAAAATCTGAGATCAGCTTACAAAATATTCACATTACGGAAATGCTTGATCCTCTACACATGTATAATTCAACCTCTCTTGTCAACCAGGAGAAGACTGCTCTTGAGTCTATGGGGTTGGAATGTCATGTATAATGGAAATCTGGGAAAAAGCAGGCAGACTGGCTTTCCCTTGATCTGTATATAGCCATGAACCTTCTCTCATCTAGGAGCTAGAGAAGGCTAAGCAGGAGATACTCTCTGATGCTGGTGCTCTCATGATTATTTATCCGAAGGCATGATGACTAGCAACACAAGTGGAAGCCGTGAAGAGGCCAAGATAGGACCTGACCCTTGCACTGACCCTCAGAACTTTGGAATCCTGGAGTGTTCAGGGTGTGGGATCTGCTGATTCTCCCTCCAACCTGCACTCCCGGCGCCTCCAGCTCTGGTTACTTGGTCTCCATTCCTCCTCCACTCCCCCTAAGAAGAATCATTTCCTGAACCATGCACAACCACCAGCCTGCAGCACTGGCTCATGCCTCATGAGACCGTCAGTCTTTTGCGGTGCAGAGCCCACCACCCACCCCCAGGCACTAATGGAAGACCTTTTCACCCCTGAGTCAGATAGATGGTTAGAAGACAGAGCTGTGCTCTTTATGGAGGTACCCTTTTTCTCTAAACTTGCCCAGCTCTGCTCTAGAGTTGCTTTCATGGTGACAGACACTGGCATGTAGTATCCAGAGTGTAAATTGGTGTGTGTACATGCGCACAGGTGTAAAATGAAAGGCTTGGGGATTTCAAATTCACATGCATGATGCAAATATTTTGTAAATAATTTATCTATACCTTATCTTTTGCCTCGACGTCCGCACTGTAATTAATCAAGAGTTCGGCTAAATGTCTATAGTCATACATGACTGCGTAGTGCAGTGCAGACAAGCCATGGATATCCAGAAAATTGGGATCTGCCCCATGTTCAAGCAGAAATTGTGAACAAGTGATGTTATTACATTGGACAGCCTGTAAAGATCATACCAAGAGCAGATGGTAAGTTCTCATGATTCAAATTCATCACTCTGCAGGTTTTACTACAGTTACATATAAATGATACATAGTCATGCTTATTCTGAATGAATAAATAAATTCAATGTCACCCCGACAGATTTCACTACTACATACCTTGATCAGGGGTGTCCTCTTGAAGCTGTCCCGAGGACTCAGTAAGCAGTTGTTTTTGTTTTCCAGTAGTAATTTGACTACTTCCAGATTGCCAACTGCACAGGCCACGTGCAGGGCAGTCCTAAGGAATTGCAATAAACATTGGAGGATATAAGAAGTCATTACATTGTATAAGTGAAAACATAAAGAGCAAGCTGTCCCCAGGGGGGAGAGATATTACAGTGCGATGTGTGCTTGCCTCGAAATGTTGGGGATCAAAGAGCCAATCCAGGTTTGATCCCCGACTTCTCATGTTGTCCCATATGGTAGGAAATGTCATCCTCTGAATCCGTTTTTCTATGAGTTGGTTTAATTGCTTGTAACTTCACTGGCAAGTGCTTGCTACATTTCAATTGCCAATGCTTTGAGTGTTGATTTCTGGTCCTCGTGGGCCAGGTTGCACACTTTTGATGGGCTTGAGGGTTTGCCTGAATTTCTGGCTCTGACACTGCAGTTGAATTTCTTTCTTTCCCCATTGTACTTTGAATGTTATATGTACTAATGGCAGAGGTTTAGATTCCCAGTTAAGAACTGATCTGCTCAATCGTTTATACCAGAGAGCTACTGTTAATAGCTCCGTTGTTCAGATTCCCTTTATGATGGAGTGCTATGTGAATATGACAAGTGATCTTCAAGAAGTCACTCTAGTAACTGAGATTTATGAATGTACACTGTCCATGAATTAGGACTGTCACATCCCATGTGGTCCACTATGAGGAGTATATTCAGTACTACTTTCGAGTGCACACGCTAGCAGGATGCACAAGGATGTCTGTCTGGCCTGGCCACAAAAAGAGAGTGGGGGGGCGAGAAAATACTTGATTCCAGGAAGCACACACCTGGGTATTGAGAATTAGAGCTGACCGCAAATGTTAAGAGTCCCTAATCTGGGGGATGGCAGTGGTGGGGCAGTGGAGGGTGGTGCCTAAGAGGCCTCCAGGGACCTGAGCACAAAGCAGTCCATCCAGCACCCAGCCAGGGGGAGATGGTGGGAGCTAGCAAAGTCCCAGAACTCTGTCTGCTCTCTTCTTGGGCCTCCACCTCTCATGAAGAAAATGGTCATACAAAGAGTAGTCCTCTTAGAAAACAGTATTCTAATGCTTAGATGAAAAATGCTATTGTGTTTCGACAGTTTCTAACATCAAGAGCTCCACAAGATTATTTAGATTCTTTTATTTGCCATTACAGACATATGCCTGTTGAGAAAAATGATCCGATTATATCTACTTGCAGAGGTGTTAGGGAAGAGAAATAACACTATTTTCTAAGAGGTTTGTTTTCCTCACTATCTTGAATTTGAATATTAGTAATCCATAACATGTTACTATAATTGCCAGGAGTGAAAACATATCTCATTGGTGTCTAGAGAAATGGGACAGTCTTCACCAGGGCAACTCGGAGGGGGCGGGAGTTAGTGAGTTTTCCTCCATGCCCGAACAAAGCCCAGGCAAGCAAAAACCTCCAGTACTCAGTCCGCACCATGCTCATGGTTGCTATCCACAGGCTCAGACAAGCCTCACCCATGAATGATTCTTCAGAAAAAAACAGTAAGTGGGATCTGTGATTGAAATGTCTAAGCTGCCTCGGAGCAGGAATGGCCTCCTCCCACCCATCTCCCAAGGTTACCAGTAGTTTGGCAGTCACATCCACAAACTGCCCCTGGCACCATAGAATCTCATCAACGGCCATGATCCAGAGACTCATAATCCAGAACCTCACATGGAGTAAATCTGCTGGACAGCTGTATTCTAAGGTTTAGAATTTCTGACCTCTCGTACACTACAGCACTGATGTACCAAGATTAGCACTCAACATTTGGTTAGGTTTAACAAACCTGGCAGTAATTCAAAGGCTTAATGTTTCCAGGTTGAAATACAACAATCTGCACACACTTGCCACTAAGGAAACTTTATTGGACCGTTTTTAGTGGATGATTCATAATAATCGATACAAAAATAATTGTTTCGGTTCTGGTTTGGGGGGCACGGTTTAGGATTTGGGATGGAAATGTTCAAAATATGGCGGTGAAAAGTGCGATGGTGGTGGGATTGGTGTTTGAATATTAAATGTAATGAACAGTTGTGAACAAGCTGATAAAAAGTAAATTAAAATTTTTTTAAAAAAAATGGGATATGACATGGTCCACAGTTCCAGATTTCATATAAAATACAGCAACACAAGTTTCTTTCCATTTTAGTCCTATGGTTGACATTCTAATAAATTGTGGTCCTTAAAATCCCTGTAGTAAAGAGAACTGAAAAGTAAAGAATGAAAAGAGAAAATAAAAGCAATTATTATTAGTTTTCAAAAAGATTCAAGCTGAGGGAAATTTAGGATTTGTGCCAATAGGCATGACTTATTTAACTCAATGTTTGAAGTACTGATGATATAGAAATCACATATTTCTAATGCCAGTCCTATTATTTAGTACAATTTGAAGTTTGCAAAATGACAAATGACAATTAACGTAGAAAACTTCTTATCATCAGAAATGCTACCGACATGAAGAAGAAAAACACTTCAACTGAGATATGTTCCTAATAGTATTTGAATCTTAAAATTCTCACCATGCTCAGATGGTGTTCAGAGGGTGCAACATGAAGTTTTTACGGATTTAAGTGTCCTGAGAGAGAAGAATGAATGTCTGCTATGATCAATTCATGTTAGAAATGATGAAGCCAAAAATCAAACGAATGGATGAATTCAGTTATAAGTACATATTATTTCTATCTCAATGACTGGTTCTGGAAATGTCACCTGGTCCAGTAATATCTTTTTTTTTTACTTATATGGTGCCTTGTTAGGCAGGTGAAGTTGACCTGAATCTTCAGAACACAAGCTGGGTGTTTGGAACAATAAGCTTGAGCAACATATCTGTCAAGTGTGTTGAGGCAGCTAGGTTAAGATTTGGAAAAAATGAACTTGTATAGAGTCAAGCATGTTTTGGACTGGAGAGATCGTACAGTCGGTCGTTTTTTACCAGCCCATGTTCCATCCCCAATTTCCCATAGGGTCCACCAACCCACACAAGGTGTGATCCCGGAGGGCCAAGCCAGGAGTAAGCCCTGAGCACTGCCAAATGTTGCAAAAAAATAACTAAAGAAAATTACAATAACTTTTAAATGTAAAACCTACTTGAGCAATTACATTGATCATTTATATTTACTTTTTCACAGCACTATTAAATAATACAGAGCTGGTTACATATGCTAGTAAATAAAGTTCTTTAAATAAAACAGCCCTATAATTAAATAGATGCATACAAAAATTCTGCACACACACCTAAAATGGCACCCTATAACATAGGAGAGAGTCAGCATCCTACAATCTTTAAGAAAAAGCTAAAGATGGAAAGTTATTCTTATTTTCATTATTACATTACTCTGTAGTAAGATTTCTCTTCTTACTCTTACCCCAGAGTATTTCCTTAATAATAATGAGAGAAACTAGAATTTATATATAAAGAATACATATTACATGTATTCTCTATATATTAATTTAGAGATATATATTTGAGAGAGAAATAAGATACATAGATTCTGAATTCACAGATTTTTTAAAATGGCAAATAAAAACTTAAGATTATTAGAAGTAACAAAAATATCTGGGAGGGCTGGAAGTTACTCTCCAAAGGGGTCCTCAGGAGACACAAGGACCAGTGCCAACAATTCTTAGCCCAACCAGAAGAGTGGCGAACTGAGAAAGTCAGAGGATGTGGAGCTGCCTAGGTCCTGCAGTGCCAGGGATTACCCATACAATGCTGTTCGTATGGGGCTTCCAGGGCCTCACCTGGAGGTGCTCATAAAATCTTGTGCAGATCCAACCAGAGTCCTCTGTATACAAGTCATGTGCCCTAAACACTGTAATAGCTACCTACACTAAAGAAAAAAAATGTTAGCACCGAAATGAATCATGATTTGTTATTACAAACATGAAAGTTCAAAAGATAATAACAAAAGGATTATTCCCCTCAAAAAAAAAGAAATAGAAGTAAAATCTGTGAGGATTCATATTCAGGGAATGGTTTTGTCTAATAAAAGATTATTATTGTGGGATAGAAAATAAAAGTGTGTAGGGAGTTTGCCTTGCATGTGAGAAACCCAGCACCGTACATAGTCCCCTGAGGAACCACCAGGAATGAGATCTCAAAGCAGAACAGGGAGGAAGCCGAGCACACAGCCAGGTATGAACCCAAAATTTCAGTGACAAAAGATTATTACTTGACTATTACTGGACTAGAGAAAAGGGAAAGGGTAGAAAGATGCTTGCCTTGTGCAAGGCCTTCCCTGCTTTGATCCCTGGCACCACATATGTTTCCCAGAGCAAAGTCAGAGCCATAGAGCCGATTAGGTGGGGACAAAAAAGAAAGAAAGAAGGAAAGAAAGAAAGAAAGAAAGAAAGAAAGAAAGAAAGAAAGAAAGAAAGAAAGAAAGAAAGAAAGAAAGAAAGAAAGAAAGAAAGAAAGAAAGAAAGAAAGAAAGAAAGAAAGAAAGAGAGAAAGAAGGAAGGAAGAAAAGAAAGAAAGAAAGAAAGAAAGAAAGAAAGAAAGAAAGAAAGAAAGAAAGAAAGAAAGAAAGAAGAAAAGAAAGAAAGAAAGAAGGAAGAAAAGAAAGAAAGAAAAGAAAGGAAGAGAGAAAGAAAGAAGGATAGAAAGAAAGAAGGAAAGAAAGGAAGAAGGAAAGAAAGAAAGGAAAAAAGAGAGAAAAGTACATTGTCTTGGCTGTCAGTACATTTAATCAAACTGATAATTTTGATCTATGCTAAATAATGCATAAAAAATTCATCAAAATCCATTATGTGAATTCTTAGGGCTGTAGCAATAGCACAGCAGGTAGGGCCTTTGCCTTGCATGGGGCCGACCCGGATTCGATTCCCAGCATCCCATATGGTCCCCCGAGCACTGCCAGGAGCAATTCCTGAGATGCAGAGCCAGGAGTAACCCCGGGTGTGACCCAAAAAGAAAAGAAAATCCATCATGTGAATTCTCAACACACTAATATTTTCAGCAATACTGAGAAGAATAGGTCCCCTTTACTAAAGATATTTTAAATGAATATCAGCTTCCTAAAAATATTTTAGAAAGAATATAATTAAATGGTAAAATTCAATCACATTAAATTTCAAATGTGATGCTTATAGCCAAGTGGTAATCTATACAGTACAACTTAACCGTCAAATTGTAGTATTAGTATGGCATTTCCCAATGTTCTCAACTTAAATTTGTGGAAAAATTATTTGATTCTACTTTGATCTCAACTTCCTTTCCCCACCTTGGATATGAAATAGATTTTCCTGTTAGACAACTGTAATATGCAAAAAAGCACTTGGAAGGATTTCAAATTAAAGTTATTTGTTTTCTCAGCTCCCGAGGATTCTGAAAAATGAAGTTATCTTTTTACTGATATGAATAGGTTGTGTAGATATTTGTATCTACTGCATCACATTCTGATAATACTAGCAGATGTTCAGAGGATTTTCATATTTATGTATGTCAGTTTTCAAAATTCTGTTGAAAGCATTCTTAAGACACTGCTTAACATCAACATTAATCTTATATGTAGGCTTTTGTTTTGGGACTCATATTTTTGTGTAATACTTTCCTCTCGATTCATCTGGAACTTTATAATTTTTTGTTTTTGTTTTTGAGCAACATCAGTTTTGCCTTAGTGTGCTCCAGAATCAGTCCTGACTGTGCTGTGTGCACTGCATATGGTACTAGGAATCAGTTCTGAGCAGGCAAGTAAATGCCAAGCAACTGCCTTACACCCTGTCTTATCTCTCTGACCTTGGCAGTATTTTTTGAGATTATTATCTATCCGGTTTGCTCTACCTAGCAGTAATTTGCAAATGATCCATTCTTTCTTACTTATCTATAATATCAACGGTTTCTAAATCTGAACCCTAACAAACACTGTACACTTTCTGTACCATTCCAACTCTTTTTCTATCTTTAAGCTGTAAGTTACCAAGCTGTATGCAGGAACTCAGAGCACAAAATGTTCTTGAGAATGTACTATGCAATCATTGCCTTGGTTTCACTGAAATACAGAGTATATGTAGCTCAAATAATTTTCAATCCTTGATCATCTTGCGTGGTTTATATAACAGTCATAAATCCAGGAAGAGCTCACAGCATGAGAACCTACTTCATCTCATTCAAGAACAGCATTCAGCCATCATCCCGCCTCAGAGAAGAACAGAGTTGCAATATAGACACTTTGGTGGTAACTGGTATTGGAAATAATGACACACGTTCCTCTTGTTTTTTAATGAGACATTTTTGTTTTCTTTTTTTAACTGAATAACAAAGTTACAAAGATATTTACGATTGAGTTTCATGCTAATATTGTTACAACACCCATATCTTCACCAGTGCCCACCAAACTCCACTATTGTTCCCAAGTTTCCTCCCAACCCCCAAACTGCCTCTGTGGCAGGCACTATTCCCCTCTCCCATTGTCCTAGTTTCCCTTCTGTGACGGATCCCTCTCACCCCTGCCCCAGTGCCAAGCTTCCTACTGAAGAGCAGTTTAGTCTAACTGTTGAGTTCTTTTGTGTAAAATAGACTTTTCTCCCGCATAAAACATTATCGTTTAAAGTATGCACGCCAAGAATAAATGCTGCAGTTACATCCGTTTCTTTCTGTTACTATCGACAGTAGTGAAACCCTGTAGAAAGCACAGGGGAGGAGTCAGTGGAGCAGCTCACAAGCAACCAACATCTTTCTTGTGGCTCCTAAAGGCAGCCTCTAGGCAGCACCCCACCTCAGGAGGGGCTGCCCCAGCGCTGAAGACAAGTCAGTCTCAGGGGGCCCTGGTCAACAGCCGGGCTCTGCTCCAAGACCCCCAGCATGGCGAAAGGAAGCTTCCAGGGTGTAGAGTCTTCTCCAGGTAAACCTCGGGCCACACTTACCTGCCCATTTGATCTTTCTCATTTATGTTCCACCTCCTGCTGCTGATCTTCCTGTGAAGTCTAGTTAATTCACCATTTACTACTGCCTTATGAATTTTTCTCAGATCTTCCCACCGCAGGCTGTAGGACAGCAGGTCCTCATCCTCTCTTGGAGGAAAACAGAACCTAAATATCTTCTTCATGAAGACTGAGGCTTCTTCCAAATACCTTCATACAAGGTTAAGGAGGAGAAGGAGGAAAAGGGGGGGGAGGGAGGAGGAAGGTGGGAGGAAAGAGGAGGGAGGTGGGAGGAAGGAGGAGGGAGGGGAGAGGAAGGAAGAGGGAGGGGGAGGAAAGAAGAGAGAGAGGGAAGGGGAGGGGGGAGAAAAGACAGAAAAAAAAAGTAAGAAAGAAAGAAATAAAAGGAAAGTTCGCTGCTCTGGGTTTCCCTGAGCTCCAACAATCTCTGGATCAACCAGTCGGTCTCCTCCCCACTTGTGAGCGGTGAGGTTCTGAAGCGTGGGTAGCTCAGCACACAGTTACCTGTAGCCAACTAATTGTGACACCAGTGCACGTAGGCGCCTATGACCACGCCTGCAGGGACACCTGCCACTGACCCCAGTGCGCATGCGCTCCTGCACGCAGAGGTCAAAGGTCCTCAGAGTAGAGGGGAGACGTCCCCACACAGCACCAAGGTTCCACCCCGCAACCTAGGGTGCCACGGGCACGTCCGTGAGGCTGCCCCTGCCGGTCAGCTCTTGGAGAAAGTCTTGCGGTGGAGAAACGCAGACCGCAGAGAGCAGAGCGTACAGCGTCGCGGCCGCAGGGCTGGGTGGACACACCGCGTGGACGCCCGCGCAGCAGCGCTGAGCAGGGCCCGCAGCGCGGCCACCGCCCGCGAGCTCCGCGCAGAGCCGTGGCGTGGAGCTTGGCAGCCTCGCGTGGCGGCGGCCAGGCTCCGAGCGGTCTTCCCGTCCGCCTCCTTCAGCTCCTGCTCCTCCAGCGTCTCCCACTCGCTTCCCGCCCTCCGCGCCCTCCCGCCCGCGCTGCACCGAGGCTCCGGAGCACTGCAGCCCAGCCCGCCGCCACCCTCCAGCCGCTCTCCTGCGGGTGGGGCGTGCACCCAGATGCGGTCCTGGAGTTGGGGGGTGGGAGCAGGTCCCTGGGAATCCAGCGCGGGAGGCAGCTTCTGGGAGATTTTTCGGAGGCACCACACAGGTGACTTGACCTCAGCGTCTTAGCCCAGGTGCTTCGGGCAAGGCGGGCAAGTGCGGGTGACACCTGCCGAGGAGCAGGTGAGGGACTCACTGCTCGCTAAACTTGCTCAGGACAGCCGCCTAGCCACCCTGCCTGGGCTCCCACTTGCCTAGGCTCAGTCAGGTTGCAGTCGCCTCTGGGTTCCCGCGCAGAATCTATTCCAAGGGGCCCGACTCAAGGAGTCCCTTCTTGCCAACAGCCAGAAACAGTCCATTGTCAGCTATTCCTGAATTCAAGGATCCCCGCCCGTCGGGGAGAGTTCGAGCTGCTATTCCTTGAGATGTGTAGTCACTCTCTAATGAACTTAAGGACTCTGTCAATGCCTAGTTGCTCAGTTTTAGACTGCCCTGCACCACAACACATATTTAGGAAGATCATCCAAAACTCCTCGAATTCGGGATGGCCTAACGTCTCACTTTTCATCAATGAAGACAGATTGTTCTAAACTTCTCAAGTCCCTTCAAAGCTTCTCCTAAACTTGCTCCCCTTGGCTACAATAATCCAGGAGGGGCTATAGTGAGACCCACTCTTTCCCCAGGACATCTTAATGAATATTAAGATTGCACAATAGGCAAGCAGAGGAAAACACTAAACACTGAAAAATTCTAGGCCCGTTTGAAGCTTGTTGTTTTTTTAATGGGCTGATCAGAAGAATCACAAGGAATCACAAATGTCCGGGCTGGAGCGCTAGCACAGAGGGTATGGTGTTTGCCTTGCATGCTGCCGAGCCGGGTTCAATCCCCAGCATGCCAGATGGTCCCCAAGCACCGCCTGGAGAAATTCCTGAGTGCAGAGTCAGGAATAACCCCTGCGCGCCGGCGGGTGTGACCCAGAAAGAAAGAAGGAGAGAAAGAGAGAGAGAAAGAAAAAGAAAGAAAGAAAGAAAGAAAGAAAGAAAGAAAGAAAGAAAGAAAGAAAGAAAGAAAGAAAGAAAGAAAGAAAGAAAGAAAGAAAGAAGAAGGAAGAAAGGAAGAAAGAAAGAAAGAAAGAAAGAGAGAGAGAGAGAGAGAGAGAGAAAGAAAGAAAGAAAGAAAGAAAGAAAGAAAGAAAGAAAGAAAGAAAGAAAGAAAGAAAGAAAGAAAGAAAGAAAGAAAGAAAGAAAGAAAGAAAGAAAGAAAGAAAGAAAGACCCCTGTGCATAGCTGGGTGTGACCCAGAAAGAAAGAAGGAACTAACTCTGTTAAATCATATACCAACCCTCTGGCATAGATCTTAGGATGATTTTTGGGAGTTGATAGCAAAAATAAAGGCAACCAAGGCCAGAGCGATAGGACAATGTTGATAAGGCATTTTACTTGTACCCCATATGCCCCCTAAGCACCACCAGGAATGATTCCTGAGTGCAGAGGCAGGAGTAACTTCTGGCACTGCCAAGTGTGGCCCAAAAACACAAAATGAAAAACAACAAAGTAACAAAAGCAAAACAATAAACAAGTGGGACTACATCAGACTAAAAATGTATCCACAAAAACAGAATTAATGACATTCTGCCACAGTGACACTTGATTATTATGCAAGGCAACTGGCAACATGCATGATCAGTAGCAGAGTTCTCAAAATATTCACGTGGGGGAAAGGGGTGGAGAAGTACATGTGTATCAATGTGTAAAAATTCAAAAATAAGCCATCATGTATATGGTAAACTGGTTTCCAACAAGAATGTCACACAATTATAAGGAACAAGGATAGCTTTCAACAAAAGATACAGAAACAACTGACTAGTCATATGTAAGAGAATAAAATTATATCTCTAGCCACAAAATTGATGATTTCTGTAGCAAAATTTTAGTTAAAAACAGTGTGACCAGGGGCCAAGTGGTAATACAGAGGCAAGGGCAAGGCTTGTCTTGCATGTCAGGAATAAGCCCTGAGCACCACCAGTGTGGTTCCCTCCCAAAACAACAACAAAAAAAGACAAAAAAAAAAGATCATGATTACCTAAATGCATGATAACTAGTAATAAGAATCATCAATGTGAAATATTATAATTAACAAAATTTTTCAGTGTGTACAAATATTCTTATATACGACTAAGAAACATAAAAATTATTTTGCAGCATGACAGAAATTAATAGACTGAGTCACCGAACTTGTACTTATTGGATTTTTTTGAAGCTGTTCAATTTTGGATGCTTGTTTTGGGACGGTAATGTTTAACTTGCCATTTTCAATTTCAAGCCTAAAGTACATGGTTTGAAAAATAATTATTTTTACACAGAGGTTCTAAAAACGTACATAATTTCAAACAAACATCTAAAGGTACAATTAGAGAAAATTCTTAAAATTTAAAAAGATGATGATTGGAGCTAGATAGATACTGCAGTGGGTAAGGCCTTGCATGTAGCCAACCCTGGTTTGATCCCTGCCACCCCACAGGAGTACCCTGAACACCGTCAGGAGTGATCCCTGAGCACAGAGCCAGGAGTAAGCCCTGAATAATGTTGTGTGAGACTCCCAAACCAAAATTAAATAAATAAAATAAAAAGTAGATGATTTGGTTAATCATGCCACTTTTCTAAATTATTTTTAGATAATATGCAGAATTCAGAGAGGATGTAGACAAACTAGGAACTAAAAAAGCTCAGAGCTGCAATTTTTACCCAGCTGAGCAGCTATGTCAACTGCATCATAACCGACACATTTCTCATAGCACACTGCTAATCTACTTTACGAATACTCATTACTGCATGTGCTGCTCGAAGACCACTTTTGCACGTGGTCTTTCATCTTCTCAACACATCTTATGGCCTTCGTATGTTGACCTTGGACTACTTGCAACTGAAAAAAGGAAGGATAAAAACTTTACTAGTCATCTAGAACCAATCTACCATCACCTGCTTCAATAACTGAAACTTTTATTACCACATTCTTCATCTGCCTATTGTTTCCGGCCACTTTCATGCCAAGTCAAGCCAGGTCAATCAGAGACCTTTTCAGCCCCAAGCCAGGACGATTTCTTATCTGGCACTTGACAGCCAAGTTTGCCAACCTCTCTTCTAGCTCTAACACAAATCATGCTCTATCAAAAAAGTACACAGATTTACAAGCTGGTCAAAAACAGAGAAAGAGGAACTGGACAGAGAGTACAGTGGGTAGGGTGCTTGTCTTGCATGCACTTGACCCGGATTCAATCTCTGGCTTACCATACAGTTCTCTGAGCACTGCCAGGAGTAATTCCTGAGTGTGGACCCAGGAGTAAGCCCTGAGCATTGCTAGTTGTGACCCCCTCCAGGTGAAAAAAAATACAAATATAGAGGAAGCTACCTTATATTGAACATGTATTTTTATATCCTGAATACCACATCAATCCTCATTTGTAATATTTAACATTAAATTCTCATAGGTGAATAGTCTTTCACTGAGAACAGTCTTCTAAACAAGTCACACTGAAAGTGTTTTTTCCATGACATTGAGAGTAACAGCAAATGGGGAGCCTGAGGCCCTGAATATTATCCCCAGTTCCTAAAAATCTGCAGTAATTTCATAAGTCGACAATACTTTTCTAAACTTAAAATAATTCATAATTTACTCATTTTTGAAAGGAGAAGTATTGAGCTATGTCCAGAAGAATCCAGGGGTTACTCCTGGCTCTGTGTTCAGGCATCGCTCCTGGCATTACCATGCTCAGTGCAGGAATACACATCTTACCCCTATACCATCTCTCTGACCCCTGTCATTGACTTTGCTGTACTACTAGTGAGCCACCCAGCACCTTGACTAAGCAGCATGGAACATACATATCCTATGGGGGACAGGATAAAGTCACTGACACAGAAATAAATATTGGAATCTAATGCTAAATGAAATTTACCAAATCAATTTGTTCATAGCAACTTTTTATGCTGGGCTACAACAGCACGTCTCTGAGAAATGTGTATGGGATACCGTAAACCTCCTCAGTAGACTTTAACAGTTGGTAAGGTGCTATAAAGCTATCTGTAATTATTTATTTACAGTTCTGCCTACATAGTGAATAAAATGAAATTTAGATTTTTTTTTCCATAGTGGGGGTATCATTTTTAACATAACAATTCTCCAATGTTAGATTAAGTAACTTTCAATTTCTCTTGTTTGAAAAAATATTTACAGTAAAAACTTAATTTAAAAACAAAATGAACTCCCAACAAGAATATATTGGTATGCTCTAGAGTACTTAATTTTATCTCAACAACTGTCAGTGTCACTGTCACTGTCATCCCGTTGCTCATCGATTTGCTCGAGGGAGCACCAGTAACATCTCCATTGTGAGACTTGTTGTTACTATTTTTGGCATGTCGAATACACCATGGGTAGCTTGCCAGGCTCTGCTGTGCAGGCAGGATACTCTCGGTAGCTTGCCAGGCTCTCCAAGAGGGGCGGGGGAATCGAACCTGGGTCGGCCGAGTGCAAGGCAAACACCCTACCCACTGTGCTATTGCTCCATACATGAAAGATTTAAAAGTGTTCTTACAGCAACAATTAAGCTAAATATTTGCAAGGATATACAACATTACTATTATTAACAATAAATTAAATCAATAGCTTAATTTAATAAAATTAATAAATTTAATTAATAATTTTAAAAATATTTTTCCTTAGACAAACTTACAATTAAAAAGATAAGACATCTCTCACTAAAAACAATACAAATTAAAGGTTAACCTGCTTTGTACAGACTACACGAAAAATGCCAAGGAATTAAGAGAATTAATGACAAAACACTGAAAAAACTTCAGGGATAAAAGACCAGAGCTGAATAAATGTAGGATAAATCAGAAAGAGGAAACTGGAAGGCAGAGTGGATAGTATAAACGAGGCCAAGAGAGGTGGAATCTCCCAATTAATTCAGAGAATAAATTCGAATACCAAGGACCTGTGAGATAGCTCAAAGTTCTGAGCACAAGCCTGGCATGCAGGAGGCCCAGGTTCAATACCCCGCACCAATTTGAGGCCACCAGCAATGAGCCCTGCCTGGGGAGGGAGAGAAGGCTGGGCTACAGGTGACAGGTGAAGGTTACAGGGTGTTTTCTAAATGGAAATATTCCAATACTGTGAGCAGTGATGGTGCCACAACTCTAAATTATACTGAGACACTGAAATGTGTAATTTAAATGAGCTAATATGTATTTTTTCTTAATATAGTTGGGTTTTAATCCAAAGGCAGGATCTGAACTGTTTTCTTTCTTTTTCGTTTTCCTTTTTTTTGGCGTTTTGGGTCATACCGGCCATGCTCAAAGGTTACTGCTGGCTCTACGCTTAGGAATTACTCCTAGCAATGCTCAGGGGACCATATGGAGATGCCGGGGATCGAACTTGGGTTGGCCATGTGTAAGACTAACACTCTACCAACTATACTATAGCTCCAGCCCTGGACTGTTTTCTTAATTCTCTGTTTAGATCGGATGCATTATGCATGATTTGAGTATTTCAATTCTTTTACAATGCACTTAAAATTAAAAGAAAGTAAAGGGAAGGTCTATCTTTAACTGCTTACATAAATAAATTTTCTGTATGAGATATTATGAGATCCATGAAATATACACACAGATTCTATATCCACTCATAAATGTAAATGGAAGAAAAAAGACAACTTTCTGGAGCTGGAGCAATAGCACAGTGGGTGGGGCATTTGCCTTGCACACGACTGACCCAGGTTCCATTCCGTACCCCATATGGTCACCTGTGCACTGCCAGGAGTAATTCCTGAGTTCATGAGCTAGGAATAACCCCTGTGCATTGCTGGGTGTGACCCAAAAAGAAAAAAAAAAGACAACTTTCTGAAACAACCTATTAAACATCCTAATTTTTTTTTTTTTTGCTTTTTGGGTCACACCCAGCGATGCCTAGGGGTTACTCCTGGCTTTGCACTCAGGAATTACTCCTGGCAGTGCATAGGGGACCATATGGGATGCTGAGGATAGAACCCGGGTCGCCCATGTGCAAGGCAAACACCCTACCTGCTGTGCTATCGCTCGGGCCCCTTAAACATCCTAATTTTATATGGCTTATTTCATCATGATATGAGATATTAATATGATGCATCATTAAGTTTAAGAAATGAATGCACTATAAAGATAGTAAAACTGCGATGTTAATGAAAACATAAGAAGTTGCCAATGAAAATCATGAAAAACTTATGTTAGTTAGACGATTAAAAAATCATAATGCCTGCTTTCCGCCCAGATGAGACCCCAAGCGGCCCCACATGAACGCCTCCTCTGCTTCTGAATGACCATGATCCCGGAAGCCCACTAACTAATTTCGGAACCCAGCGGCTTCTTGCAGAAATGTCTCTTGACTGTGAACTATGCTACGGTCCCATGCCACCCTAGGAGGGGAGATGTTTTTCTCTCTTGGCCTTCCCTTTCGAGCCTGTGGTCATCGTTTAGAGTCCACTGCACAGAGGTACGAGCTTGCAGTGGTGCGACTTCTGGCAGAAATTTCTCTGGACTTAATTACTAAAATACCAGCAATCCCAAACCTCATATGCTCTTTATATTCAGCAATGGGAAACAAATTATCAAATGATGCCTTTTCACAGGTCTGATTGTTGGGGGAAAATTTCAAATAATAATAGTGTTTTTTTTCTGTTGAAATATTGAATGTAATCAAAGTAAAGAGTAAAGTGAAAATCACCAGCCACACAGGTGGGGGTGAGGGGATGGAAGGTATACTGGGGTTCTTGATAGTGGAATATTTGCACTGGTGAAGGGATGGGTTATTGATCATTGTATGACTGAGACTTAAACCTGTAATTTCATAACTTTTCTCATGGTGATTCAATTAAAAAAAATCATAATGCCTAAAGTGTGTGTGTGTGTGTGTGTGTGTGAGAGAGAGAGAGAGAGAGAGAGAGAGAGAGAGATGACTCCCATAGAGACAGGCTGGGATGGGAGGTAGTTTGGGAGAGGAAAAGAAACTGAAGACAATGATATGATGTTGGGAAATTACAATGGTGGAGGGATAGTATTGGAACAATGTATGACTGAAACCAAATTTTGAGCAGCTTGTAATGCTCTATCTCACAGTAATTCAACTAAAAAAATAATATTAAAAAATAAATAAATTAGCTGCTGAGGGGCCAGAGGGATAGTGCAGCAGGTAAGGTACATACCTGACATGCAGCCAGCCCAGGTTGCATCCCCAGCACCCTACATTGTCCCCCCAAGTCCTCCAGGAGTGGTCCCTGAGTGCAGAGCTAAGATTTATCTCTGAGCACAACTGAGTGAGGTCTAAAAACTAAGGGAGGAGCAAGGAGGGATGTTGGAAGATTAGCTGTTGACCTAACCAATTTCAGGCTCTGATTTGACTTACTTTCTTCTGTAAATCTTTCTTCTCATCCTCTAAACTAGACTGGTAATGTGATATGAGCTCCAGAGAAGCCTCTGACATGGACTGCTTGTTTAGGGTATTATTGGACAGTTCCTGTTGAAGTTGTCTCACAAGAACCTAATGAAACATTTCTGTTAATCTCTATAGATCACATTAGCAGAGAATGCTAATAATGTTAATATAATAATAAATGTCATATTAATATACTATTATTATATAATAAAATATAATATAAAACAATGTAATATAAATGACATAATTATTATATAATAATACAGTAATTATTAACTATACAACATTATAATAATGTTAACGTAATAACAATATGTTAGAATATAATGTTAACATAAGTACGCTAGAAAACATCCCAACTCACCTTCATTTCCTCGCATGAGAAATTAAAAAGATAGTGCTGTTCTCCTGCCTACCAAAATAATATGTTACTAGACAACAGATTTATTTCACGCTCCATCACCCCCTATCATGTGCAAAGCTCTACAACCTACTGACTTCTCAAAAAGACACTTAAGTGGAGCTAGTGCTGGTAAATTTCACATGTGACCATTTCTTAACATCTTTTTATACTTGTTGCCATTATTGTGGAGATCACACCCAACAGATGAGGGGCAGGGGGTCACCAAAGTGCTGGGTTCAAATCTAGGGAATCAAAAATGTCAACAAGACATGCACTCTATCTCTTGAGCCATACCACCTCTTTCCCCTCCAGAATGGAGGTTTAAATGAATTTCAGAGTTCCCCACTTGGTCACACCTCTATTCAAACAGATGACTACCTCAGAATGAAAGCAGAGTAGAGTCATTTCAATGACTTTTATGGTCCTAATAACCTCGCCTCCAGTCTCCCTCCCAGTCTTCTGCCTCCATTCTTACTATCACTACAGGCCAGGGCCAAAGAACAGTGAGTGAACTGACCCAGATTCAACTGACTCTGGCACCACATAAGGTCCCTGAAATCCTGCCAGGAGTGATTCCTGAGGGCTGAGTCGAGTCAGGAGTAAGCCCTGACTATAGCCAAGTGTGACTCCCAAACAAAAGAAAAACAAAAACATACTTTATTCACATGAAAATGGGGACCCAGAGGGTAAAAAGGTAGTAGAAAGGGTAAGGCCACTGCAAGCAGCCAACCTGGATTGAATTTCTAGAATCATATAGTCCTGCGAGGGCTGAGCGCAGAGCCAGGAGCAAACCCTCAGCACTGCCGGATATAATCCAAAAGAAAAAAATAAACTCACCTAAATGGTGGGGTGGTTAGTTCCGTGTCACCTTTGAAGATACCTTTATCTTCAATATCGTGGAGGGTTTTGCCGACCTTGTCTTCAATGTACCTTATGGTTTGTGGTCTAATGTTGAGGTCTTTAATCCATTTTGATCTGACTTTTGTGCATGGTGTCAGGTCAAGGTCTAAACCCATTTTTTTGCATGTGGTTGTCCAGTTGTGCCAGCACCATTTGTTAAAGAGGCTTTCCTTGCTCCACTTCACATCTCTTGCTCCCTTATCAAAGATTAGATGATCATACATTTGGGGTTGTGTGTAGGGATATTCCACCCTATTCCATTGGTCTACGGCTCTGCCTTTGTTCCAGTACCATGCTGTTTTAATTGTTACTGCTTTGTAGTAAAGATTGAGGTTGGGGAGGGTGATGCCTCTCATCATCTTTTTCCCAAGAATTGTTTTAGCTATCCTTGGACGTTTGTTATTCCATATGAATTTTAGGATTGCTTGATCCATTTCTTTGAAGAATGTCATGGGTATACTTATAGGGATCGCATTGAATCTGTATAATGCTTTAGGGAGTATTGCCATTTTGACAACATTGATTCTCCCTATCCACGAGCAGGGTATAGCAATCTAGTAAAAACAGAGATCAACAAATGGGACTACATTAAACTAAAAAGCTTCTGCACCGCAAGATATACAGTGACCAGAATACAAAGACTATCCACAGAATGGGAAAGGATATTTACACAATACCCATCAGATAAGTGGTTGATATCAATGGTATATAAAGCACTGGTTGAACTCTACAAAAAGAAAACATCCAACCCCATCAAAAAATGGGGCGAAGAAATGAACAGAAACTTTACCAAGGAAGAAATACGAATGGCCAAAAGGCACATGAAAAAGTGCTCTGCATCACTAATCATCAGAGAGATGCAGATCAAAACAACCATGAGATACCACCTCACACCACAGAGACTGGCACACATCCAAAAGAACAAAAGCAACCGCTGTTGGAGAGGATGTGGGGAGAAAGGGACCCTTCTACACTGCTGGTGGGAATGCCGGCTAGTTCAGCCCTTTTGGAAAACAGTATGGACGATTCTCAGAAAACTAGAGGTTGAGCTCCCATTTGACCCAGCAATACCACTGCTGGGAATATATCCCAGAGAGGCAAAAAAGTACAATCGAAACAACATCTGCACATGTATGTTCATCGCAGCACTGTTTACAATAGCCAGAATCTGGAAAAAACCCGAGTGCCCCAAAACGGATGACTGGTTGAGGAAACTTTGGTACATCTATACAATGGAATACTATGCAGCTGTTAGAAAAAAGGAAGTCAGGAATTTTGTAGTTAAGTGGATGGGCATGAAAAGTTTCATGCTGAGTGAAATGAGTCAGAAAGAGAGAGACAGACATAGAAAGACTGCACTCATCTATGGTATATAGAATATCAGAGTGGGAGACTAATACCCAAGAACTGTAGAAATAAGTACCAGGAGGTTGACCCCATGGCTTCGAGGCTGGCCTCACGTCCTGGGGAAAGGGCAACTCAGAGAAGCGATCACCAACTACATTGTAGTCGAAGGCCATGTGGGGGAAGGGAGTTGCGGGCTGAATGAGGGCTAGAGACTGAGCACAGCGGCCACTCAACACCTTTATTGCAAACCACAACAGCTAATTAGAGAGAGAGAACAGAAGGGAATGCCCTGCCACAGTGGCAGGGTGGGGTGGGGGGGAGATGGGATTGGGGAGGGTGGGAGGGACGCCGGGTTTACGGGTGGTGGAGAATGGGCACTGGTGAAGGGATGGGTTCCCAAACTTTGTATGAGGGAAGTATAAGCACAAAAGTGTATAAATCTGTAACTGTACCCTCACGGTGATTCTCTAATTAAAAATAAATAAATTATAAAAAAAAAGATAAATGGTGGGGTGGGGGGTGCACAGGAAGGAAGCAAAGTTGGTAGGGGACATGGTTTAAAAAAAGGCGAAAAACACTGGAATAAAGTTATGTCCCAATGACAATAATTGAGGTTTAAAATGGAAATTATGAGCAAATTCTTTACAAAGGTGTTTATAGTCGGGGCTGGAGTGATAGCACAGCGGGTAGGGCGTTTGCCTTGCATGCGGCCGACCCGGGTTCGATTCCCAGCATCCCATATGGTCCTCTGAGCACTGCCAGGGGTGATTCCTGAGTGCAGAGCCAAGAATAACCCCTGTGCATTGCCAGGTGTGACCCAAAAAGAAAAAAAAACAAAAAACAAAGGTGTTTATAGTCAATTATAACTAGCAGCAGAAAGATCATATCAAATTATATTAAACTGTACTATATGCAGTTTTGCGAAAACATTTTTGTCCCAAATTATGATTTATAGAAAAGTAGGTACTTTTCTATAAATACAGTAAAGATTAGACAGTATCACTGTATCACTGTCATCCCATCACTCATCGATTTGCTCGAGTGGGCACCAGTAACATCTTCATTGTGAGACTCATTACTGTTTTTGGCGTATCAAATATATGCCATGGATAGCTTGCCAGGCTCTGCCGTGCGGGAGAGATACTCTCAGTATTAAACAATGTCTTTATTCTGTATTTTTTTGTTTTGGGCTGACCATTAAATATATTTTCAAAATGACAGAGTAAATATATTTTCAGTCTGTGTATGTTTAATATTCAACCGTATTCAACATTGCAGCATATGCTGGGAATATCATGTCTCACTCAAGTGAGAGAAGGAATCCGGAGTTCTGACCTCCGTTGATGGTCAAAAATCAGGGATGCTGTCTCGTTTGCCAAGGCATCAAAAATCAGATGGGCCGGTCATGTAATGCGATTCAGAGACGACCACTGGACTAGAGCTGTTATCGACTGGATTTCACGGGACGTCAGAAGACCTCATGGCTGCCCACCAACTAGACAGTCAGATTTCTTCGTCAAATCTCTGAATGAACGATTTGAGGCTCTTCTTGTTCCTGGAGCGAGCAGGTATCATTGGGCTACACTAGCTCACGACAGGGACAAATGGAGACATTACTGGTGCCCACTCGAGCAAATCGAAGATCAACGGGACTACAAGAGATACAAGTGATTCAACATTGAGCCATAATTAAATATGTCATAGACTTTTCTTTGGGAAGTTTGGAAACTATTTCTTTTTGGGTACTTACTTCTCTTTCTGCTTTCTCACTTTCATACTGCCATGTTGTTTCTTTTAGATGATTACACTCATCCTCAGTTCTTTCTTCTAGCATAAGCCCTATATTTACACTCTGAACATGCCGCCTTTTGATACTGTCCTGCATCTGGCCATGGATTCTCGTCACTGACTTTTCTTTACGACCAGTTTTGTTTGGGGCATCGTGCAGTTGCTGACGCAGTAACAGATTTTTCATTCTGCAGCTGAGATAGACTCAGCTCTAAGGTTTCCTCATTGTCAATGTATTTATTCACCTTCCCTTGTTCGTTCTGATACAGGTGCTCAATTTCCTTCTTCTGACCCTGTGTTTGGCTTAGGTCTCTTTGAATATATTCTAAAGCTAACGGTTTTTCTCTAAGAGAATCTCTTGCATGATGGAGCTCAATTTCCAAGTTATTCAATTTACTTTTGGTCCTGTCACCTTGTTGAGAAACCACCTCATTGCTCTCTTTTAGATTGGTCACATCAAAATCCATTTTGTCTTGTAGACGAGCCTACTCCTCTTTTGATTTCTGGAAGGAGAGTTCTAGTTCTCTTTTTGACATCTGCCCGGCATTTCTGGACTCGGGAGAAAGTCCCACTCCTTTGTGTTGGAAGAAGTCTTTGGCCTAGGCCTGGAGCTAGAATAGCATGCAACTCCAGATGCTGAAGGCTTCGTTCCTTAGAAAATTACCCTCCAGCAACTTTTCTCAAAATCTAGTCACCCTTTCATCTATGTCTTTTTACACACACCGCTGAAGTCCCCTTGGAATTTAGCAAAAGCAATAACAGAAAGTCGATTTCATGGTTTTAGACAATGTGGCAATGTGTCATTAAATAAAAATGTAGGAGAAACCAATGTAGTTTCCAGGTGAAATGTTTTCCCACCAGGCCTGTGAGCCCTCTCATTTCACTTAGCCGGACGTTTACATTTCCGTTTGATTTCTTGCTTTTATTCTCCTTTAATCTTTTATCAATACTTGATGTATCTTGAAGCATTGTGACATTTAAGAAGTTCTTAAGAACAGCTAATAACTAATAGCTAATAACAAATCCCAAGCAATCTATCTTGTCTCACCAATTTTGTTCCTTTATATTACATGAAATGCGTAAGCACTTTTCTGTTTAGTTTTCTGTTCCATTGAATGATCTGTTGCTTCTGTTCTTATAAAGGTACTTTAATACTCATTATGGGCACAAAGTTCCCCACACCCCCTTAGTTTTCTTTTCAGTAATTTCTTGGTAATGTTTACCTATACATGATTTCAATGAATTTTAATTTCATATCATTATAAATAATTCTTAGATTTTTAAATTGCTTTGAGAATTAATTTTTTTATTTAGGCACCACAGTGTTAACATTAATGCTTAAGTACTAGGGATGGTGCAGGTATAAGCTCTTGCCTTGCATGCACACAGTCAAGCCCTTCTAGATCCCCAACATTTCTGTATGGTCCCCCAAGCGCCAGCATGCAGCACGCAGGCACACAGGCATGGTCTGTTTTCCTTGGCCATTGTTTAATTTCATTATTGTGTTTCTCTATAGACTCCATAGATGAGATCATTCCATGGTTTTTTCCTTCCCCTTTGACTCCCTTTGCTTAACATATTATCCTCTAGTTACCTTCTTACCCAGAAAGTAAGGAAACCCTCAGAAAATAACATAGACATGTCCAAAAAGACCTCCAGTAGTTTAAAATGGTTACCACTGACCAAAAGTTTTCCCTTCTTCCTCATTCACGTTTGAAGTTTTTCTTTTATTTATCACTGTGAATGGAACGACAAAATGAGAAAATCATTTGGCAGCCATTAGAGTAATAACATTCAAAAAGCACTGGTAGCTATTAAATCTAGCGGTTGATATTTTGAGGAAGAACCAGATATTCACAAAGTCTCAAAGACAAAGGCTCACAGGATATTTATGCCTGGCCTCACATATGTCCTCTGAGCAGCAGCTGGATGGTCCCTGAGCACAGAGCCAGGAGTAAACCCTGAGCACTGTGACAAGTGGTGGCTCCAAAATTGAAAGATACTAATAACTAAAAAGTGTTAATGGGGCTCAAGCAATAGCACAGCAGGGAGGGCGTTTTCCTTGCACGAGGCTGACCCGGTTTCGATTCCCAGCATCCCATATGGTCCTCTGACCACCACCAGGAGTAATTCCTGAGGGCATGAGCCAGGAGTAACCCCTGTGCCGGGTGTGACCCAAAAAGCAAAAATGAAGAAAAAAATAAAAATAAAAATAAAAAGCATCATGGAGCCAGAGAGATATACAGGGGGTAAGGCACTTGTCTTACACATAGTTGAAATAGGCTGAATCCCCAGCATCACATACGGTTCTCTCAACACTGCCAGGAGTGATCCTGAATCCAAAAATTCAGGAGTAAGAGCTAAGCATAGCTGAGCACGACCCCCAAATAAAGGCAAATGTCAGACAGCTCTTAACCAATGATGCACGTCAGCACGGACAGTAACACAACCAAACATGTCTGCAGATTTGCTGCACTGGAAGAACACAGCACCAAAGAGAGATGGGCCTGTCTCCTCATAGGTGGAAGCTCATGAGGAGACAACAGCACACAAGCCCCAGTGGAGAGGATGTCAGCAAAGGAACTGATTCATCTTTTTCAAGTGTGGACATTGCTTGGAATATAGCTCAGTGGTACAGCATCTGCATCACAAGAATGAGGCCCAGGGTTTGATCCTTGGCACCACCAAATATATAGAAATATGAAAATAATAACAGTGAAAGCAAAATTAAAGAACTGTTCCAGATTAGGAGACTAAAGAAAAATAGAATAAATGGACAAAAAAAGCAGACTTGGGTTTTCTATAACTATAAAGAAACTGGGGGCTGGAACGAAAACACAGTGGGTAGGGCATTTGCCTTGCACGCAGCCGACCTAGGTTCAATTTCCAGCATGCCATCTAGTCCCCTGAGCACCACCAGGAGTAATTTGTGAGTGCATGAGTCAGGAGTAACTCCTGTGCATCACCAGATGTGACCAAAAAGCTCCCCTCCCCCAAAAAAAGAAAAGAAACTGGCAGAATCTGAATTAAATTCATAGATTAGACATTAATATTAAACCAGTTTTAACTTCCTGATATATTAGCTATACAACAAATATAGAAAAATCACTTGCTCTTCAGAAATACATACTACAGTAGGAGTGACAAGGCATTATATATGTGACTTACACAATGTTTCAGGGAGGCGCAAAAAATATCAACATTTAAATTTACTTTGAAATTAAGAAGGGAGAAAAGAAAAAGCAAACAGAGTGAAATATAACATTTGGGAAATGGTACCAGCAAAAAAAATTTTTTTGTATAATTCTTGACTTCTCTAAAAATTTAAAACTGTCAAAATAGAAAATTTCTTTAAAAAATAAAAAAAAATAATTACTAACAAAGTAACACCTAATGAACAAAGTACACCAAGAATTCATATTGACACAAGCAAATGAATAAAGCAAAAGTTTGATGAGAACGGAGTAATTCACATGATCTTAAAGTACCTTAGTGGAAATGCCAATAATTTCAAATGTTCCAGGGTGGAATCTTGGTGACTCCCTGATGAACATTAACATCACCAGTAATGGAACCGATCAAAATGGTTGGTCACATGATGAGACGCACTGAGAACAAGACACCTTTGAGGGCACACTTAAAAAAAAAATGTCTGATCTGAACATTTAAAAAAAAATGTCTGATCTGAACATTTCTTAACAAAATGTTAAGAAACCCACTCTGAGGGACAGTCTACATTATTGGAATTTACTCTTCAAAAGATTCCAGGTTGTGAAAATCAAGAAGAGATGGAGGAACTATTCCAAGCCTAAGGAAACGAAGAGACACAGCAACTAATGTGAGTCAGACTGGCCCTACATCTTAGTGCTGTCAAATCTACTTGAGAGGGCTGGGATGCAGCTCAGTGGTACAGCACCTTGCTTGGATGTGTAAGGTGCCGACTTCATGCCCCTGAACTAAAGAAAAAGGGGGGCGGGAGAGAGGGGAGTAGCAACTCAAGGGAAAAAGTACCTGCCTTGTGGGCGTGAAGTCCTGGGTATGGCCCCCACACTACTGGGGGGATCCTAGTAATCTGGAGTGCCCTTTCCCTCCTAAAAAGACCTTAAAGATATAACTTGAAAAGAAGATGAGGATTAAATGGTAGAAAATTTAGTGCTAATTTTCTGATGTATAGAATGAACTTGTAGAAAATGAACACAAAAATTATCTGTAATGATGGCATAATACCATAATACCAGAAATTTACTTTTTTTTTTTTGCTTTTTGGGTCACACCTGGCGATTCTCAGGGGTTACTCCTGGTTCTTCATTCAGGAATTATTCCTGGCAATGATTGGGGGACCATCAGGGATGCTGAGAATTGAACTCGGGTCAACCACATGCAAGGCAAATGCCCTTCCCACTGTGCTATTGCTGCAGTCCCAGGAATTCACTCTCCAATGTGACTGGACCGTCGGGCCCGAGGATGTGGGAACTCAGGCCCTGCAGTGTCAGGGCTACCACAGCAGTGCTGGTGTTGGTGGTAGGTTGGGGGCGGGGTGGGCTGTGTGCTGTGCTCCGGGGTTGTACCCAGCAATGCTCGGAAGGACCTGTGCTCCCAGATACCAAACCAGGGTCAGGACCTCCGAGCCCCAGGGGAAACATTCTTTGTACTGAAACTTGAAAATTTTCTTTAGCTTTCCAAACACTAATGAAAAACTTAAAAAATCAAAAATAAATTTAAAATAAAATTAAAAAGTCAAAAATAAATAGTGAACAACTTTTGGCAAATCTTACTTCTCCATGAGGAAAGATCTATGAACTTCTGTTTAAAATTAAAGACAGTGAACTTTATGGCACTATGACAAAAAACGTTCAAATATTGACAATAGCCACTGATGTAGAGAGTCAAAATTATGACTGTCTTAACCTTTAGGTCTAAGACCTCTAGGTGCTGGAAGAACTCATCACTGTATATAGTGATGAAAATTAAAAACAGAAAAAAGCTATCAATTACTGCTACTGAAGTATAGATAAGGACATGGTTATTTGGGTGTTGCTCTAACAGCTAAACTTGACAGTTTAAATATATTAAACTCAGGAGTGCTGTGTTTTTTGGTGCCCAGGGTTGAATCAGTAGTGTCGGTTTGCAGTCACTATATCTTCTTAAAGGTTAATTAGATGCCAAGAAATAATTAAAATAGAAAATTTTTATCATACACAGATGACACAAAGGCATATGTCATATGTTATATGGGAAATAATTTAATGTCATGTAAGCTGCTCAGGAAATATATTTTTATAATTTGTAGTTCATATCAGATAATTTTTTTAATCTCTACATATTCTTGTGATGTTTGCATAAGTAAATCCTGAGTTAGATTTGAACCATTGGTAGATCCTGGAGAAGATCTATAGGATCCAGATTAAAATTCATCAGCAGTTGGGAAAAAAATAGAATTATATTATTTATCTAAAATATTTTATAGCTAACTTAACTTAAAAAAAACAACTGCAACATCATGATCAAAGTTATGACACGTTCATGACTTACTATAATATGGAATACAGACTTATACTAGAAATACTTTGCTCAGAGTTACATACTGAATTCATTGCTATTGTGTTTTAAGACTGGAGCTCCTGATTTTCTTCATCTTATATGACAAGCGCCGGAACTAGCAGAGGAAGATTGCAGTCTACTACTCAACTTTCATATACAATAAAATTTGAAAACATAGAGACAATTCCATACAGGCTCTACATATCTTAACAGGCTTGAAATACTAAAGGGCTGGATAATAATACAGCACAAAGGGCACTTGTCTTCACATGGCCAAGTGTGTTCCATCCCAGGCACCACATATGGTCGGTCCTCCATACCCTGCCCTGAGCACAGCCAGATGAAGCCCCAAACACCACGACTCCATGCCCCAAACAAGTGCTCGCACATACAACATAACAGGGCACCAAAGGATCACAGAAGAGGAAAATCGCAGATTTCTGTCAATAATGCTGGCTTTGAGGAGGAGATGGTGAATAAGCTATTCCTTAAAGACAAGGAAAGAGTAAGTAGAGGAAAGAGGAATACAGGCAAAATGCTGGAGGTGAGGAAGTTCACTTGTGGCATTAACAACAGTCTCGTCTGGAGCAAAGGGGCAGCGCAGAGAAAGGTGTAAGAGGTGAGGCCAGATAGAATGAATCAAAATGAAAAGATTTTGGTGGCTTTCATAATTGCTCTTTTGCCTGTGCTCAGAGCTTATTCCTGGCATGGCTCCCAGGAATCACCCCATATGGGCTTGAAGGGGCATATGGGATGCTGAGGACTGAGGTGGGGCCGTGTCTTGGCCGTGTGCAAGACAAGCACCTTGCCCACTGTACTATCTCTCTATCCCTAGTTTTGGTGGTTTTGGTTTTGTTTTGATTTGGGGGTGACACCCAGCTATGCTCACAAGTTACTCCTGCTGGTTCAGCATTCTGTAATGCTTTTTTGTAAAATAATATGGGAATTCCTCAAAAATGTAGAAATTGAACTTTCATTTGACCCAGAAATATCACTTCTGGATATATACCCTATCATCATCATCATCCTTTTGATCATCGATTTTCTCGAGAGGTCTCAGTAATGTCTCCATTCGTCTCCAATGCAGCATCATTGGGAACGATGAGTAAAGAGAGGCTTTTAGAATCTCAGGGCTAGGATGAATAGAGAAAAAATGGAGATATACCCCAGGGGTCCAAAAACACACAGCAGAAAGTCTATCTGCACTTTAATATTCATTGTATCACTATTCACAATAGCCAGAATCTGAAAACAACTCAAGTGCTGAGAACAGGTGACTGGTTAGAGAAACTATGATACACCTACACAATGATACAAAATGAAATAATATGCAGCTGTTAGGAAAAATGAAGTTAAGAAATTATCCTAAATGGATGGACATGGAGAGTATCATGTTGAGTCAGAAGGAGAGGGAGAGACTACAAGGAGATTGCACTCATTTGGGGGATATTAAAAAATCATAAAATGAGATTAATATCCAACGATAGTAGAAACAAGGGCCAGGAAGACTGGCCCACTGTTGGAAGCCTGCCTCAAGTGCTGGAGGAGAAGGCAGTTGGAATAGAAAAGGGACCACTATAACAAAGACAGTTGTAAAGGATCATTCTGGATAAGAACTATATTCTGGGGCTGGAGTGATAGTATAGAAGATAGGGCATTTGCCTTGCATGTGGCTGACCCTTGTTCAATCCCTGGCATCCCATATAGTCCCCTGAGTACTGCCAGGAGTAATTCCTGAGTTCAGAGCCCAGAGTAATCCCTGAGTATCACTGGGTGTGACCCAAAAAGAAAAAAAATTATGTGTTGAAAATAGGTCAAGAAACAAAAATGGTAACCTCTCAGTATCAGTGTTGTAAATTATAATGCCCAAAAGTGGGGAGGGAGGGAATGAGAGGGGAGGCAGGGAGAGAGAAAGGGAATCATATCTATTTAGAATCATATCTATTTTGAGAAAAGTAGTTCATTACCTGTTGTGGAATTTGTTTGCTAGCCAAATTATAAATGTTTACTAGCTTTTCAGAGAGTGATTTTGCAGATTTAAAACCAAATGAAAATAGTGTTATTTCAACAATCATTTCAGAATTTGGTGCCATCAATGACACTGGGTGAAATAGAGATATTAAGTTATCTGGAAGTTCTCTTCTATCATTGAATCTAAGATGATAAGAAAAACAAAGAAACATAAAAGACCACTTTTACATGAGCAGCCACACAATATAATTCCCCCCCAAGTAATACATTTCCATTTGAGCTTTATCTGAACACAGTATTTTATCCTTTTGGGAGTCATACTCAGAAGTGCTCAAAGGGTAACTCCTAACTCTGAGCTCTGGGTGAATTCTGGGGAACCATTTATGGTGACAGGGATCAAACTGGTGTTGACTGATTAAGGCAAATATCTTAATCTCTGAACTATCTCTGATAGAGAACTCTGAACCAGTTCTCTGAGCCAACGTTATAAGATGGATTCTACTTTCATTTCATAAAGCTCCCTCATTTACATTATTTTCTTTTAGTTCCTTTCCCCCAATTCACCTCACATCAGTTTCTCTGATTCCCAGGATCATCATAATATGCCACCAACAGATATTTAGTTGGTGTACTTAGCCCCACCCTCACCCCCCGCCCTTGCTGTCACCATCACTGTTTCATTGCATCTACTCCTCCTTGTCTCTTCTTTGATAATGAACAATTATAACCTTCTTTTTGGTTGTTCATAAAGTGAGAGTGCTCTTTCTCTTACGCACTGTACCATTTCTATGGCTCCAAAGTTATTCCTTCTTTTGTGTCATATTTTCTATAAAAGTAATATTTACAAACTTAACTTAAAATACAGGGATGCAATTGTTCCAAAGTAACTAGAAACCCACTACTCCATTCTGATACTCAAAAATTATAGGTTCTCATAAAGAGATTCTCCTTCCCTGTTCAAATATAGAACAATTGCTTACATTTCTTCCAGAAATAGAGGTATATCTTTACCGGAATACATACATTTTTCTGTGCATGTTTTCACTTGTAAGTTGTTTCTTCAAATTTTAATTAATAACAAATATTAGAGACCACACTGATACATCAAGGAAATGTGTGTGTATATATATATATATATATACATATGTACATTGAAATCTACTTTCATATGTGGTTTTACCCACAAATACTTAGAAGTATAGTTGGAAGGCGGAGAGGACAGAGGAAGACAGAGAAAGATTAAACAAATAATTAATAAAAAGTCACTAGGTAATTATAATCTGTCAGAAACATCAAGGTATTCTATAAGTATAATAGGTGGGTTTTACATCTGGTAATGAAGTTTCTGACAAGTGAGAAACAATATTTGATTATTACAATTTAAATTAAGCTATCTCATTTTCCATTGTTTCCTAAAAAAAATAGAAAATTTGTTTACAAGTATTTAAAATTCAAAACAAAACAAAAACCTTCCTCAAACTGAAAGAAAAAATAAATTTTCCTGTGTAAGATATATAATAGTCCCTAAAATATCGGGATTTTGTCTGAACTATGCAATGATAAATCTGCCCAATTAAATTTTAATGTTTAAGAGTTATACATTTAAATTTAAATGCATAAGGGATAACACAGCAGGCAAGGCACTTAGGCTGACCTGGGCTCAATCCAGCATCACTCTGAGCACCAAGAGAAGTGATTCCCTGAGCACAGAGCCAGGAATAAGCTCTGAGCACCTATGAGAGAGCTCCCCCTGAACAACAACAAAAAAACCCTACATTTAAATTGTTAACTTTTACTATGACTCTGAAAAATGAAAACATATTGTATATTACTTTTGCAATAAATGAAGTGAAACTGTCCAGAATTCTTTGCAACATCTAGCAGTCTGAGAAGACACCACTTGGAGATCATAAGGATTATGCAAAGTTTTAGGACATTTTCAAGAAAGGCAGTATATAAATTCTCCATCATCTTTCATATGTTCCTGAAAACATATTTTAATTAAGCTGATCAAAGTAAGTGGTAAAGTGGCTGAATACTCAGTATTGAATGTATTGAGTATAGCAATGTGAATGTAGCAATATCAGTATATTGAAAATAGTATAGCACTGCACTGCACTGTAGCACTGTTGTCCCGTTGTTCATCTATTTGCTCGAGCAGACACCAGTAACGTCTCCATTGTGAGACTTGTTACTGGTTTTGGTATATCGAATATGCCACGGGTAGCTTGCCAGGCTCTGCCTTGCAGGCAGGATACTCTCGGTAGCTTGCCAGGCTCTCTGAGAGGAATGGATGAATTGAACCCAGGTCGGCATCATGAAGGCAAACACCCTACTCAAAGTAGTGAGTGGTAGCAAGTCAACCTAAAGTCAACCTACAGCAAATATAGTATAGAAAAATTATAATATAACATAGAACTTAGAGCAAATGGTATATTGTAAAGCAATATTAACTAAGAGTAAGAATAAAGTCATTGAAAGACACTAATATCAATTTATGTCTAATTCAAGTTCAGTAGAATAAATCAATGGTTTAGTATTAGTAAATATATATTGAATAGTATGCATCTGATAAGTGTCTGACATGATATCTTTATAGCCTTTGACATTTAGTCTCTAACATTTAAACATTGCTTTTATAAATAATTATACAGATACAGAATTTAGTTTATTTAGAAGTGAGGTAATTTGAGAAAAGTCACAAAGTTAGATGGTTTGAGCACAAATACTGAGCTTACTTCAATATATGATAATGATTCTTTATCATCTACCTAGAATTATTGAGGAATTAGTTTTTTCACATTAAGAAAAATGTTAATTGAATTTAATTTCTTTTAGTTTGAAGCCTCTGACATTTATTGATTAAAACAGTTCTAAAATTTTCATGAGGAAGCTTAATATAATCCTTTCTTGGGTAATTAAATTTTATTATTAGAAAATCTATTATTCTCTTTTAAAAAATTTTTATTTAATCACCATGAGATAGTTACAAACTTTCATGATTGGGTTACAATCACACAATGATCAAACATCCACCCCTCCAACAGTGCACATTCCTCACCACCAATATCCCCAGTATAGCCTTCTTTCCCTCCCTCCCCCTGCCTCCATGGCAGACAATATTCCCCATACTCTTTCTCTACTTTTGGGCATTATGGCTTGCAATACAGATACTGAGAGGTCATCATGTTTGGTCCATTATCTACATTCGGCATGCATCTCCCATTCCAACTGATTCCTCCAGCCATCATTTTCTTAGTGATCCCTTATCTATTCCATCTGCCTTCTCTCCTCTGCTCATGAAGCAGTCTTCCAGCTATGGGGAAATCCTCCTGCCCTTGTATCTACTGTCCTTGGGTGTTAACCTCATGTGATGTTATTCTGTATTCCACAAATGAGTGCAGTTCTTCTATGACTGTCCCTCTCTTTCTGACTCATTTCACTTAGCATGATACTCTCCATGTCTATCCATTTATAAGCAAATTTCATAACTTCACCTCTCCTAACAGCTGCATAGTATTCCATTGTGCAGATGTACCAAAGTTCCTTTAACCAGTCATCTGTTCTAGGGCACTAGGACTGTTTCCAGATTTTGACTATTGTGAACAGTGCTGCAATGAACATATAGGTAGATGTCATTTCTACTGTGCTTTTTTTGCATCCGTGGGATATATTCCCAGAAGTGGTATTGTGGGGTCATATGGAAGCTCAATTTCTAGTTTTTGAAGGACTGTCCATATTGTTTTCCAGAAAGGCTGGACCAGTTGACATTCCCACCAACAGTGAAAGAGCATCCCTTTTCCCCCACATCCACGCCAGCACTGGTTGTTTTTGTTCTTTTGAATGTGTGCCAGTCTCTGTGGTGTGAGGTGATGTCTTATTGTTGTTTTGATTTGCATCTCCCTGATGTTAGCGATGTGGAGCATTTTCTTCTTCCCTTTTTTTTTATGTGATTGGAGGGGTTTTATTTTGTACAATTCTACTAGTGTCTTGTATATCCTAGATATTAATCCCTTATCAGATGGTATTGGGTAAATATTCTTTCCCATTCTGTGGGATCTTTCTGTATTTTGGCCACTGTTTCTTTTACAGTGCAGAAGCTTCTTAGTTTGATGTAGTCCCATTTGTTTATGTTTGCTTCCACTTGCATGGTCAGTGCTGTTTCAACCTTAAAGATGCTTTTTGCTTCAGTGTCATAGAGAGTTCTGCCTACATAGGAAATGTATTATTCCCTTATAATTCAATGAGGTCATCTAAAGATACTCAATTGAGCACTTGAACAATTTTCAATTGCTGTAATTTTAGATCCAGTTTTCCTTTGGGAAGGGAGGATGTTTGGACAACACTTGGCAGTGTTCAAGCTTACTACTGGTTCTGCACTCATGGATCACTTCTGGCAAATTCAGGGACCACACAGAATGCTGGTTATTAAACCCAGGTCAACCACATGCAAGGAAATTGCCCTTCCTGCTATTATATCTCACTGGCCCCAGTTTTACTATTCATTTAATATATTTTTCCACACTGAAGACTCAGCTATCTGAATCTTTTCATCTTCTTATTTTGACTTCTGGTATAAGGAATATAGACCTAGGAAAAGAAGTTCAAAACTGCAATACACACTGTGTGATGAATTGTATAATGTTTACATTATAGTTATTTGGTCACATGAGGCATTTTTATTCTAAGTTATATTCACTAAGTTGAAATTACTAGAAATTTTTTGACAAAATTATTCTATGGCCATAGAGATGACTCAGTGGGCTGAGCACTCATTTTACATGCAAAAAATCTGTGTTAGATTTTTTTAAAAAATAATAAATAAAATTAGGAGGAGACTATTTTATTCTATCTTTGATCAGCTGTAATAAATAAGGTCTCTGGAGGGAGACCAAAAGTCTGATTACAAGTTTCTTCTAATATCTTTTCGTGTGATCTTAGACAAGATAAAATTTCTCTGAAAAGGCTAAATAGGTCAAGAAAAAATGTAAAGGACAAGGAAACTTAGAAATGATAGATAGAATATCAGTTTCCAGAAAGCAAGAGAATGATGATTGAATGTTATGATAATACATTAAAATTTCTTTTTTTAAATCACAAAAATTAGGTACACAGGCCTATCAGACAGCTAACATCCCTTCCAAAAACAAATCAATTGGAGAAATTGATAAAAAAGATAGTTTTAAATTCTGATCTCTTCAGTTTTTAGATAAGCTTAATGTTGAAGGCATATATTATGGGATATAACTGTAATATGGTATTATTGTAATGTCTGATTTTGGTATAATATCAGAAGAGCATGAAATAAACATAATGTCAAATACTAATTTCAAAAGCAAAAGTGGAATAGAATAAAATAGAATACCTCTTGAAGGGTCTTCTTAACTGATAATTTGCATTGTTTGACGTCAAATTTACTTTCTGGTAGTATCGCTTGCCAACCCTACTTTTTTCTCAGCCTAATAATATGCTTTACGACATCATCACCTTCCAGTTCTAGTTTAAAACACAAGAAAAAATCCAATATAAGTACAAATATGGTTATCACTAAGGATAGTGCATAATATTACAAATATTTCCATAGGAAAAAATTTAGATGTTCGGTTTCATGTAAGTGTTTCATAGGACTTTATAATTGGAGGAGAAAAATACAGCTTAAAATACAATTTTAACAGAAACTGTAAAGGTATAATGCTTTTCCATTTAGGAGATATATCATAGAAAACCTAATTCATAACAAAAGCAGTTAAGGAGAGTAGATAACAGAAACCATCAAAAGATTTTTCTTTAAAAGGCATGGGGGTGGGGGGAGGGGTGTGCAGGGGCGTGGAGCAGAGAAATGGTACAGTGGCTAGGGGCTTGTCTTGCAATCCCAGGCTGACCATAGTTCAGTCCCGGGCATCTCACATAGACCTCTGAGTCCTTCCAGAGTGATCCCTGAACACAGCTAGATGTTGCCCAAGAACCAAAAGTAAAAACAAAGGCTGTAGTAGATGTGTGACTGAACTTGTTTGGTGCTTGCTTCTAGGAGTCCAATTCCTTGGCACATGTGGGTAGGGTTGGAGTAAGTCTACTCAGGAGCTAGAAACCTGAGAAGATGGCAGATGTCTTGCCCCTCAGAATCTGTCTTATTCCAAGAAAACGTATGGTCTCAGGAGAAGGGAACCCAGTCTAAAAGCAGTCTGGGCTGGCATCAGTGGTTAACGAATCCTGGGGATAATGGCCTACTTCTTGTAAAGCTTTGAGATAGCTTCGTTAAGCAACAGTCATTTCTGGGGTCTTCAAGAATCTTTCCAGAGTCCTTGGGGTTTACTCTTCCCCGATTTATCCATATCTTGATCTGGCTTGACAGAAACATACAATGCATGAGAACTGCTCGCTAAACTTGCTCAGGACAGCCGCCTAGCCACCCTGCCTGGGCTCCCATTTGCCTAGGCTCAGTCAGGTTGCAGTCGCCTCTGGGTTCCTGCACAGAATCTATTCCAAGGGGCCTGACTCAAGGAGTCCCTTCTTGCCAACAGCCAGAAACAGTCCATTGTCAGCTATTCCTGAATTTAAGGATCCCCGCCCGTCGGGGAGAGTTCGAGCTGCTATTCCTTGAGATGTGTAGTCACTCTCTAATGAACTTAAGGACTCTGTCAATGCCTAGTTGCTCAGTTTTAGACTGCCCTGCACCACAACACATATTTAGGAAGATCATCCAAAACTCTTCGAATTCGGGATGGCCTAACGTCTCACTTTTCATCAATGAAGACAGATTGTTCTAAACTTCTCAAGTCCCTTCAAAGCTTCTCCTAAACTTGCTCCCCTTGGCTACAATAATCCAGGAGGGGTTATAGTGAGACCCACTCTTTCCCCGGACATCTTAATGAATATTAAGATTGCACAATAGGCAAGCAGAGGAAAACACTAAACACTGAAAAATTCTAGGCCCGTTTGAAGCTTGTTGTTTTTTTAATGGGCTGATCAGAAGAATCACAAGGAATCACAAATGTCCGGGCTGGAGCGCTAGCACAGAGGGTATGGTGTTTGCCTTGCATGCTGCCAAGCCGGGTTCAATCCCCAGCATGCCAGATGGTCCCCAAGCACCGCCTGGAGAAATTCCTGAGTGCAGAGTCAGGAATAACCCCTGCGCGCCGGCGGGTGTGACCCAGAAAGAAAGAAGGAGAGAAAGAGAGAGAGAAAGAAAAAGAAAGAAAGAAAGAAAGAAAGAAAGAAAGAAAGAAAGAAAGAAAGAAAGAAAGAAAGAAAGAAAGAAAGAAAGAAAGAAAGAAAGAAAGAAAGAAAGAAAGAAAGAAAGGAAGGAAGGAAGGAAGGAAGGAAGGAAGGAAGGAAGGAAGGAAGGAAGGAAGAAAGAAAGAAAGAAAGAAAGAAAGAAAGAAAGAAAGAAAGAAAGAAAGAAAGAAAGAAAGAAAGAAAGAAAGAAAGAAAGAAAGAAAGAAAGAAAAGAAGAATAACAAAGACTGGTCCACAGCCTTTGCTTGAAGAATCTCTCTGGTAATTTATGAGTTTGAAAAGAAAGCACGGGCTTGCAGGACTTGAGCTTTACATGGCGGCGATCTGCCTCCCCAGGCTTGTCGCAGCCACCATGGAGGAAGGACCAGGAGAAGGGAGAAAGAGGGCCCCAGGTGGGTCACTAGTCTGATTTCTCTCTCCTCCCAGAGTAGTCTGATCTCTCCCTTACAGCACAATTGTAGTTCCATCTTCCTCGTTATCATCGTCCTCATTGTCCTCTAGACCCATAGTCATCATTTTTCTATTCCTCTCTTTCCCCTTACAGCATAGTTATATAGAAATCATGAAGAGTAGGAGTATTCATAGGTTGGGGTTGAACATTATCATAACAACAAACAGTTGTAAAGCCACGCCTTCCGGGGAAACTCTAGGAGATTAACTCAAAAGGACAAAATCTCATCTGAAGTTCAGCAATCCAGATCAGGAGGAGATCCACACAAGGGAGGGATTCCATGCAGGGTGTATTGCTTTCTCCTTTCCTCAGCTAGTAATCCATTTAAACAATCCCAGTAAATTTACTTCTAATACTATTTCTATTCATTTTGTATGAACACAGTAAAGATATATTCAGCTTAAAAATTGGCTCTTCCTGGGGACATCTCGCTATATATCCCAGACTATAGTCCTCAGCTGCACAGGAGAGCCTGGCAAGCTCCCTGTGGCATATTCATGTGCCCAAAACAGTAACAATGATGGGTCTCATTCCACTGACTCTGAAAGAACCCCTAATGTGGCACGAATAAAGAGAAGCAGCTAAAATCTCAGGGCTAGGGTGAACGGAGATGTTTCTGGGCGTGCTTGTGCAAATCGATGATCGACAGGATGACAGTGATAGTGATACAGTGATAGTCCTCAGGCCAGGCTAATCTTTCCTAACCCAAGGAGGGTTCTTATTCCATTGCTTCTTGTTGGGTCATGACAGAGTTTGTCCCTTGACAATGCTCTTAATGTATTATACTTATGATGCTTAGCTTGTCCCCTCTGATGCCAGGATAGCTTACAGTTTGGTTTGGGTCCATCCAGTCCCTTCATTGGACCCTCCTTTTGAGGTGTTAGGAAGTAAGGGCAACTGAGAGTTCAGTCAAGTAAATATGGATGCCCAGGAGTAACTATTATTTTGGAATCAATGAACTCCCATGTTAATTGACTTCTCCCGGAAGAAGCATTAAATGAGACCCCCATAACCATGCCACTGGGGCTCCGAGCCAGGCTGTTTTCGCTTAGGCCACCCAGGAGGGGGGCAGTGAGAGCCCTTCCTGCCCCAAGGGACCCTGCCTTGGCAGCAGACCTCCACTACTGAACCACCGCCACACTGCAGGCCGCTTTCCGGACACTCGGGCTGAACCTCGTGCATGAGTGAATCCCCACAGAACCAGGTGACACAAAACTTTGCAAACTTGGACACCAGGCTCAATGTGACCCGGAAACAAGATCCTCTGTCTGTCTCCGCCAATCTCCGGTGCTCCAGGGATCCAACCCAGAGGCCCCACTCTACTGGAGCCAGATAGATTCCTCACCGGCAGACCTTCCCCACCTCCAATACCCAGTCACCTCCATGTTCCAGGCTGCTTTCCAGACCGCAAAGCAGCTGCACGACACACCATAAGACACTTAATAACTATTTTCCATAATTTTCAGACCATATATGATGGGGTTCAAATATGGTGTGAAGCATGGGAACACCTGTAAGAGCAATTGGTGGCTGCCCGAAAAGCCTCCATCCTTCTTGGAGAGCCCAGCAAGCTACCGAGAGTACCCTGCCCGCACGGCAGAGCCTGGCAAGCTACCCATGGCATATTCAATATGCCAAAAAATGTAACAACAATGGGCCTTATCCACCTGACACTGAAAGAGCCCCCAATATGGCAGCGTAAGAAGGATGAGCAAGGAGAGACTGATAAAATCTCAGGGACAAAGTAGATTTCCAAAAGAAAGTAAGACTAAAATGCCGAGACAAAGTCCCTGATTCTAGATCATTGAGGGAGGTTGGAACTCCGGATTCCTTCTCACATTTGAGCGAAACGTGATACTCTAAGCATAGCTCTCTGGATTCGTCTTTGGGAGACCCAAATAGCGTTATTATCCTGTTTTTCTAAGGCCCAGGTCTTTGAGGCGTATGTTAGTGCAACATATCTATATCTATATCTATATCTATATCTATATCTATATCTACAGATGGAGATAGAGAGAGATAGAGATAGAGATAGATAGAAATACACACATATATAAATATGTATATATATAGTAAAATTTTAAAAGTGAGTTGCATCCGGACGTTATATTTTCTACTTTTGTTTCTCCATAAGTTTAAAATTACCAAATAGTATATTTCCTAAAAATATTCCTTGGCACCAAAATATGGTCCCCCAAGCACACCCAATGATCCCTGAGCACAGCAGGAGTAAACTCTGAGCACCACTGGGGATGGTCCCCAAATAAAAAAAAATTAAAATATATTTTTTTCTTTTTGGGTCACACCCATCGATGCACAGGGATCACTCCTGGCTCTATACTCAGGAATTACCCCTGACGGTGCTCAGGAGACCATATGGGACGCTGGGAATCGAAGCAGGGTCAGCCGCGTGCAAGGCAAACGCCCTCATGGTTAGGAGGCCCCCATAGCCATGCAGCTGTGCTATCGCTCCAGCCCCTAAAAACAAAATTTTAATGAATTGGATTTAGGATATGAGAGTGTGAGGCAAGTAACTGAATAATTTAACAGTTTTAGGAGAACATAAATATTTACTTAGTCTTAAGTATTGTGTCATGAAATTCTAGTGTACGGAAGTTGTAGTATGAAGAAAGTGGGAAAGGGGCAAATATAAATTGAGGTCACATGATAGGATATACTTGGAAAACAATGGTTTTTATGTAGCACTGTAGCACTGTCTTCCCGTTATTCGTCGATTCGCTCAAGCAGGCACCAGTAATGTCTCCATTGTGAGATTTTTGTGCAACTTCCTAAAAACACAAATACTTTATATGAAAATTACACATTGAGAGGTATTTATATAGCTGGAATTTTCTTTTCAAAATACTGAAATCATGAAAGTCAAACAAAGTTCAAGGAACATTCCCACATAAAAGGAAACTAAAATCCATATCACTGAAGAGAATGTATGTGACCAGGAACATTTTTCTTGAAGAGTGTAACAGATAAGAAACAGACAGAAGCAGAATATGAATGAAAGGATTATTTGCATTACTCTTAAGAGTATATGGTAGGTACTAGAATTACTAATTTATGAAACATAAACACTAGAAGTACCAGGGAGGGTGGCAAAATGTTGTCATTTAGTCTCAAATGATTGAGGGAAAAACTTAAAGCTTGTGATTCCCCTTCCACCTTAATTTGAAAATTTTCCAAAAAGTAACTTTTAACTGTATAAAATAAGGGGGGATATGATGTCAAATTTTGCACCATCAGTAAAGAACTATGGTATTATATTTATTTAAAAAATGAAGGAATAATAAAATCATGTATTTGTATACTTTACAAGGCTACACCAGCAGTTCTTTGGGGCAGGGGGAGCACAGCTGGTTGAAGAGCCACATCACCAATAGCTCTGGAACCAAGAATACTTAAATGTCACCATGGCAACGCCTGCCAGGACTCAGGGAGAGTTCACGTGTGAAGCCTGTCTCCTATCACTTAAGCTAATGTCCACAGCCAATATGATACATTTCATTTTTATTTTGGTGAGAAATTTAAAAATGGTAATAGGTTTGAATACTTGCAATAGACTTTGCAGCACTATATCACTGTATCACTGTCATCCCGTTGGTCATCAATTCACTGAGTGGGCACCAGTAACGTCTTCATTGTGAGACAGGTTGTTACTGTTTTTGGCATATCGAATACATCAGGGTAGCTTGCCAGGCTCTGCTGTGAGGGCAAGATGCTCTCAGTAGCTTGCGGGGCTCTCTGAGAGGGGCAGAAGAATTGAACCCGGGTAAGTCCCGTGCAAGGCAAACACCCTACCCGCTGGGCTATCGCTCCAGCCCAACATTGCAGCATTGTGTCAAAATTATACTTATGTATATCAGCTGTATAAAGTTTCCAAAATTAAATATAAAAGATATCAGTTAACATTACTTAAGGATAATCTGATTTTGTGGATTTTAAATAGCTGGTATTTGATCATTTCTGTACGTACAACTCAGTACTGGTTTTCATTGACATATATTTTATAGCTAGAATGAAGCTATTTTAAATCAAAATATATTTTCTCAAATATACATAATGGGAAAGTATGCATTTTCTTCAAAATCTCTATATTTTTTCTTGCAATATCTTCAAATACCAGAGAATCTCTGTGCAGGAACAATGCTGACATCAATTAACTGAGTTACTGATCATGATCTATGGGCTGGGGGAAGGCAAAGAAATTGAAAAGAGGCAATGAATGAGCCCTCTACAGGGGCTGCTGGCAGAAGTCCACCAGGGTGGACATGGGGACACTAAGGAAGAGCAGTGAAACTGAGTGTCCCAGACACCCCACAGGCTTTCAGCTGTCTAACAGAACAAAGTCTGGTGGTAATGTACCCAACAGGAATGTAGAGTTGGAGAAAGGTCAGATAATATTTTGTAATTATTTTCTATTAATATGTAATAATGATGATGATGATGGTGGTGATGGTGATGATGATGATGATGATGATGATGATGATGATGATGATGATGATGATGATGATGATGATGGTATACACACCAGGAAAAACCGCAAGTTAGGAAGTCTCATGCTAGGTGGCACCAGACAATTGCAAAAGATGGTACTCTTTTTCTTCTGCCCCCTCACCCCTGCCCCCAGTCTAGCTGGTGATAGTGGGTACTTAGGTTTGTGCTTCTTTACATTCATTTCGCAGTCTTTTACAATTTTAGGGTGGGCATAGTGGAAAAAGATCAAAAAAGGTTAGGGAGGTACATAGCACCAGACGAGCAAGAGGACATAGACAAACTTCACAAACACACAGAACTACTCCATAATGATGGCAATAAATTCCTTCATCTCAGTTATCTCATATAATGCCAATGTCCTGAACTCAATGATCAAGAGGCACAGAGAATAGGATGAAAATTGAACCCTCTTTCTGTTGTCTATAAGAGACTGTAATGGTCAACACAAATTAAACCAAAGTCAGGCTAGAAAACAATCTTAGAGGCAAACAATTGCCTCAAAAGGCTGGAGTGGCCATACTTACAGCAGACACCATAGACTTAATATTGAAAAAGTCATAAGGGACATAAATGATCATTGCTCAATGACTAAGGAAACTGAACAAAAACTTGATATAGTTGGAATAGGGGGTCAGGAGAAGATAGGGGAAGAGACACTGGTGTTTGGAGCTAACCTAAGGGCTTGTTCTGGCTCTCTAAGGAAGAGGATCTTTCCATCCCCCTTGCCCCAGTAAGGGGCAAATTTGGTAGAAGCAACCAAGAACCTAGCACTCTAGTGGCATGGTAGGGGTCTCGCAACCATGGCTGGATCAGAACAGGTTCCCACTCTTTCCACCAGTGAGAAGGGAAGGAAGGATAAGAGGCCTTGTGGAGGAAGCAGAAAGACAGTTGAAGAAGGCTTAGTAACTATGCTTCTCTGGAGCTGCCTCCACTCCTTCAGTTGCCTCAAAGGCTGGACTCACTGGGCCTCCTTGAACACAAGTTCTCCTGCTGTGAGCATTCGTGCCCCGCCTCCCACCCGAGTGTAGCGTTTTATAAGATTTTCACAACATATTTCACCTTTTTTGTTAAGCTGATTCCCAGGATTTTTCTGAAGCACAATTGTGAGTGGAATATTTTGTTTTTGTTACTCTTCTATTGCAGTATTTGCATCTAGAAAAGTCATTGATTTCTGCTTGATTTTGTAGCCTGCCACTGTACTATACAACAAAATTGTTTCTATAATCTACGTTGTAGAGCCTTCAGAAGACTCTAAGTATAATAACGTGCCATTTCCAAATAGGACTGTTTGACTTTCTTTATATCCAAAAATAATGTCCTACAAATCTCTCCCCTCTCCCCTCCCGCTCTCTGTCTCCTTTTGGGCATTGTGGTTTGCAATATTGATACTGAAAGGTCATCAAGAATATCCCTTTACCTTTTAACCCTCAGATCTTGTACAGAGTGATTATTCCCAGCTATTATTATCATACTGGTCTCTTCTCTATCTTACCTACCCTCAGCCTCACCCACACTTCTTGTTACTTCCAACCATCGAACAGTCCTTCTAACTGCTGCTTACTCTGAACATGCCGAATAAAATGAGTCAGGAAAAGAGGGACTGCAGATACAGATACAGAATGACTGCATTCATTTGTGGCATACATAAATATATATGGGTGTGTATATTTATATATATTAGAATACCATGAACATTTAAAATCAACATTTGTACTATTAGTATGTTTCATCTTTAGACTTTGTAATGCTAGATTTTGGTTTTCATGGACATTTATGTGAAACCATCAGTAAATATAATATATATGTATATATATATACATATGTGTGTGTTTGATGTGTGTAATCTATTATAGTATAAAAAATTACTTCTCAAAGATTTGGGACCTAATACAATAAAAATACATTTTCTCACCATTGAGGCTGTTCAGAAATCTACTTGCAGTTTAAAGGAATATTTTCTACTTCCATCTATCTCTTGGAATTCCTGTCAAGCTGCACTCTTTGAAGGCTGTCTATGGAATTATTTTATTCTTGGGGTGTATATAACAGAATACCACAGACTGAGTAACAATAAACAGTTATTTCTCATGACTTTGGAGGCTAGAAAGTCTAATATGAATGCACTACTAAAATGAGTGTATTTGATACGCACTCAATCTTTTTGCTTTTATCTCTAACGGCATATCAAAGAGACATTCTCAGATTTCTTTATAAGGACATTAATTTCACTCATGAGATCTCTACCTTTATGACTTATTCCCATTGTCTCATTTTTTAAATGAACAATGTCATACATTAGACTCCAACATAAAACTTTTAGAAGTGAAGGGACACACATTTTCCATCTATTTCAATAAGGGTCTGCTTTCCAGCTCACTCATGTGATTTCTGCCAGGATTGAGGTCCTCATTTCCTCTACAGTTGTCTGCTATTAGTTTTCTTGTCACATGGACGTCTCCGCAATACAGTTCAAAATAGCAAAAATGCTTGAAGGAAGAGGAGCTGACAGGGAAAACATAATATAAAAGAAAGTAATTAGATTTAATGTGGATTTCTGGTACATGAAACCAGTGATGTACTTGCCATAACAATTAGGCAAGAAAGATGTCAAGGGCATCCAGAAGGAAAGGAAGAAATCAAGCTATCCCTATTTGCAGATGACATGGTGCTACACTTAGAAGTTCCTAAGGAATCTACAAAAATGCTTCTAGAAACAATTGATTGGTATAGTAAAGTGGAAGATTACAAAATCAATTCATGAAAGCACGTGGCTTTCCAAATAATTAAAGAGAAGTAAGAGATATTAAACAGTCTACTTCACAATTGTGCCTCAGAAAAAATCAAGCACCTCAGAATTAGCTTAACTAGAGAGGTGATAGACCAATAACAAAGAAAACCACAAAACTCTTCTTCAAGAAATAAAAGGCAAAGGGACCCTCTGCTCCTAAAGACTTTGATTCCAGAGGTCTTCTAACCCATTTGGGCACCCAAAGTGGCTTCTTACAGCAATGCACTGGGACTGTGAGCTGGGCTATGCAATTTCTGGCAGAATTTTCCATGGACTTTATACGGAATTCCAAAACCGTGCTGGCGCCGCTGCTATGGCTGCACGACTTAACATCTCTTAATTGTCAGCAATGTGAAACGGTTCCCTTTTAGCAGGTCTGACTTTGGGGGGAAACTCCAAACAATAACAGTGACTTTTTTTGTTGAAATATTGAGGGTAATCAAAGTAGCGGCCATTTCTCTAGACTGTGAATTAAGCCATAGCCCCACGCCAGGCCGAGAGGAGGAAATATCCCTCTTTCCTGGTTGTTTCCCATTTTCGGGGAGAAACGCAGCGTGGCGTCCACCATATTATGAGGTGCGGGAAGGGGGATGAGAAAAAAAAAGGAAAAGGAAAAAAATAGTGTTACGTACTTGGAGCAGTGGGACCACATATCTCTTCATTCTAGCAATGGAAAACTAATTATCAAATGCTTCCTTGGTAGTAGGGCTGTCTTTCTTGGGGGGAAACTCCAACAACAATACTGAGTTTTGTGTTGAAATATGGAATATAATCAAGGTAAAGATAAAATGAAGTGAAATTTATCAGGTATGCAGTTGTGAGTGGGGGGGGTCGTGGTGGGAGGTAGACTGGAGTTTTTGGTGGTGCAATATGGGCACTGGTGAAGGGATGGGTGTTTGAATATTATATAAATGAGACATAAGCCTGAGAACTTTGTAACTTTCCACATGGTTTAATTTAAAAAATTTAAAAAAAAGAAATAAAAGGCAAAATGAGAAATGGAAAAAACTCCCCTGCTCATGAATTGGAAGAATTAACATTGTGAAAATGGGAATACTCCCCAAAGCATTATACAAATTCAAGGCAGCACCTTATATAAGGATGACCATGACAATTTTCAAAGAAATAGATCAAAGATTCATGAAATTCATAGGGACCATAAACCACCATGAACAGCTAGAGTTATCTTTGATTAAAAAAGAAGATAGGGGACATCAACTTTTCTAAATTCAAGCAGTACTGCAAAGCAGTAGTAATTAGGCCAGCAGGATATCGGAAAGCAGACAGATTAGAGCAGTGGAATAGAGCAATGGAATAGAGTTGAGTAACAAATCACAGAGCCTCAAACATATGATCACTTAATATTTGGTAAAGGAGGAAATATCAGTAAATGGAGCAAGAAAGCCTCTTCAACAAGTGGCACAGAGCAAACTGGGCAGCTACACACAAAAACTGATCTCAGACCTCTTTCTAACAGCACACACAAAATTCTGACCAAAATGGATTAAAGATCTTAATATCAGACTGAATCCATCAGGTTCATGGAGAAAAACATGGGCAGAACCCTCCAGGAACTTGAAACTAAAGGCATACTCAAACGTCACTGACAAAGCAGGTGGAAACAAAGATAGACAAATGGGACTCCATTCAATTAAAAAACTCCTGCAGCCAAAAGAGACTGTGACCAACAAAGAAATACCACAGATTGGGAAAAATTATTTACCCATGACCCCCCTGATAAGGGCTTAATATTCAAGATATACAATGCAATGGTAGAAATTTACAAGAAAAATCTCCCAACCATGTTAAAAAATGAGAAGAAATGAACAGAAAATTTCTCAAACAGAAAATCAAATGGCCAGAGGACACATGAGAAAATGCTCTGTATCTCTAATGACCATGGAAATGTGAATCAAAGCAACAATGAAACATCATTGCACACTCTAGAGACTGGCACACATCAAAAAGAACAAGAGCAACCAATGCTAGTGTGGATACCAAGAAAAAGGACTCTCCTTCATTATCAGTGGGAATGCTGACTGGTCTAAGATTTTGGAAAGCAATATGGTCATTCCTCCAAAAGGTAGAAATTGAGTTTCCAGTTGGCCCAGCAATACCACTTCTGGGAATATACCGTGGGGTCCCAAATGCAGTCAGCAGAAATTCCATCTACACTTTTATGTTCATTACAGCACTATTCAAAATAGCCAAAATCTGGAAATAATCCAAGGGCCCGAGAATGGATAATTAACTTAGAGTACATGTGCACAAGGGAATACACAGGTGCTAGGAAAAATGAACTGATGAAATTTGCTTATAGGTGGATGGATATGGAGAGTATCATGCTGAGTGAAATGAGTCGGAAGGAGACAGACAGACATAGAATGATTGCACTCATTTATGGGATATAAGAACACAAAATATGAGACTAAATCTCAAGGACAGTAGAAACAAGTGCCCAGAGGATTGGTCTATGGTTGGAATCCTGCCTTAGGTGCTGGGGATAAAGCAGTTAGGATAAAAAGGAACCACTATGACAAAGATAGTTGGAAATAATCACTCTGAATAAGAACTGTGTGCTTAATATAAATAAAGAAACAAACATGATAACCTCTCAGCATCTGTATTGCAAATCGTAATACTCAAATTGAGAGAGAGAGAGAGAGAAAGAGAGAAAAACTTTGGTGGTGAGAAATGTACAGTGGTTGAGGGGTGGGTGTTACAACATTGTATGACTGAAACCTGATCATGACAAGCATTGTTACTGAATCTCACAGTGATTCCATAAAAAGGTTTAAGTTTTTTAAATTTTCTTTGAGTACAAACAAATAAGAAAAGAAAATCAAGTATCTGGGAATCAACTAAACAAAAGACATGGGAGACCTATACTCTGATAACTATAAATCACTTAAGAAAAAGATAGATGGCTTTAGGAAGTAAACAAATATTCCATGCTCATGGATTAGAAGAGTCAAGATGGTCATACTGACCCTTCTACTTAAGCTACTATATAGGTTCAGTTCAATCCCCATTCATATTCAAATGATATTCTTCAAGGATTGAGAAAAAACAGCAGTAAAGTTTGTATGGAATCAGAAAAGATCACAAATAGCCAAAGCCATACTGAAAAGTAAGAAACTGGGAGGCATATTATTATCAGATTTTAAACTGTATTATAACGCTGTAGTGTTTAAAGCTATCAGCTACTTGAATAAAAACTGGCTCTTTAATCCATGGGTCTATGGCAAAACCCCATATATATCAACAGTTAATTTTAGGTCAATGAACCAAAATCATGAAATGTGAAAAAAATAGGCTCTTCAACAAGTGGTGCTAGGAAAACTGGATAACTATGCGTAAGAATGAAGGCTTGATTTATATCCCATCACTTACAAAAAAAATTAATCCAAAGTGTATCAAACGCCTTGAGATCCTTTGGGAAACTATAAAGTATATTGAGGAAATTATAGACATAATGCTCTAAGATTTGTATCTCAAAGGCATCTTCAGTGATTTGATTCTATTGGTAAAAGGAGACAAATCATAAATCAATAAATGGAACAACAAAATTAAAGAGCCTGGTGAAGCTTAAAACTAAAAGAGTTTTTGAGTGGGAAACATTCAACACATCAAAGGGTTGATATTAGGATATATGAAGTGCTCACAGCAATTAAAAAAAATCAAAAACCCCACTAAAAATGGCAAGAAGAAATGAAGAGAGACTTCTCAAAGAAAGACTGGCAGATGGCCAATAGCACAGGGAAAAGTGCCGAGCATCACTAATCATTCGGGAAACCTAATTTTTACATATAAATATATATATATATATGCATATATATATGCATGAAATCATGCAATTTGCTGCAATCTGGTTGGAAATAGAACGTGTTGTGTTGAGTGAAATAAGACAGAAGGTGAAAGACAAATATAGCATGATCTCACTTATCTGTAGTATAAAGAATAACTAGATGAAGAAATGCAATGTAACTAAAGAGGGATTCCTGCATCACACTTGAATCCAGAGGTTAGAGAGGAGAAGGGTAGAAACCAAAAGAGCAAGGAAGTACATGAGAAAGCAAAGTAATGTCAGAACATGGTTCCGAGCTTTGATTATACTGCTTATGTGGGAGAGCAGCGTAGCTCTATATCTGTTGGGCATGGACCCAGGCACTCCCTGCCTCTGTCCCTCTAAACAGGGACTGGGTGTGGAGAAAGTTGGCCTGAGGGTGAGCCATGGCTGACAGCCAACCTTGACAGGCGGCCGAAGGGCTGGCGGCTGGACCTGAGAGGAGGCTGAAGAGAAGGCTGGCCTGTATCTGCCTTGGCCAGGCCCAAGACCACATCCCCATTCCTTGTTCCTCAAGAGCTGAGATGGGGAACAGAAAATAAGTAATGTAGACCAAAATAAAGTTGCTTGTGCAACCTAGTGAATATTGTTTACACGGCTTTGTAAACCTGCTGATTATTGCTAAAATAATACTACCTAAACCAGCTTGGATTATAATAAAGTTGCTGTATGTTTCTTACAGTCCTCCCGACCCCATCTTCAGCTCTCATTCCCTCTCTCTGGCCGAAGTTCAAGTTGGCTGCGCAGGACGCAGCATATATGCAAACCATAGACTCATCAACAGTGAAAACATGAGATCTAAGATTCTTTCTTTTCACTTTCATAGGAAGCATTTTACTGTTATCTTTGATTACACTATAAGACACCATTCTCCCAAGTGTGAACGGAAATGTCCACACAGGCTTTTCAAATGTGATGGGTTTGGAAGGACCAGAGAGAGAGCACAGGAGGCAGGGTGCTTATCTAAGATCAGAAGCAGCAAGTGACTTAGACACAGTAATATGTGGATTGTTTTATTCTTTTAAACATTGTATATACAAAGTGGTTCATAATACAGTTGTTTCAGCTATTCGATGTTCCACCACCAGTTCCACCACCAGTATGACCTTTCCTCCAGCAATATCTCCAGTTCCCCAGCCACCCTCCAAGCCTGCCTTCTTAGCAAGTAAAAACAGCTTTGCTTCACATTGCTTGTTACAGCAACATGGCAAATGGAAATATCAGAAAATACATGATAAGAAATTTGTGATATTGTTACTAACTCACAATGCTGTTACTAACGTCATGTATGGGGATTTTCTGAGCTGACTGATGCTCTTAGAGTCTTCTCTGATGTTTTTACTCATTTAATTAGTGGGCTTCAACTTTCCCATCCAATTTGCTCTGCTCCTGCTGGGCTGTCTGGACAGTGAAATTTGGAAGAGATTCGGTGCTGCTGCATATGCTGCTCGCTCCAGGAGTTGTGAAGCTGGGCCTTTCGATGTCAGAAAAGGCCAGGTGTGGTGGACGCTGGGTCTAATTGGAAAGGGGCAGATATTTATCCACTCCCATTTTGAACAGGAGTCAAGAGTTTTCAGCCTGAAGATCAATTCACTTGGGATGATTTGGCAGATTGTTTTGTTTCTTTTCCTTTTCCTTAACCAGATGTATTCATTTTTTTTGGAATGGGGAGAAAATATTCTATTCTTTTACTGAAATATCTAGAGGCAGTCAGAAACTTGGTAGCAAATGGAAAATGCTATCTATTCCTGGTCTTCTCCAGAATAGTAGCCAAGAGGCTGATTGGAAGAAATTCCAGCTCAAGTCTGCCTCAGGTGAACCTGACATGATAGCTCTGGTCTTAAACAGGATTTTAGGGGCATACATGGGATCCCCAGGCACAGGTGTGATGTTTAGATATGCATTTAGATCTGAGAACTGCATTTAGATCCAAAATATATGTGAACATCTCTGAATGCATTTTAAAATTCTATTGAATTTCCAGAAAGCTTACCGCTGAAACAGTACTCATCCAGCTATTATACAATGTGGATTTTTCCACTTGATCCTTTGAGGAAAAAAAAATATTTCTCTCTAACAGTCTTTCTCAGCCCCCCCAAAAAATGCCCATATTTTGCCTTAAAATTTCAGATCTATTTTTTAAACAATTTCGGTGTCACAGATACCCATGTTAGTTACCTTTCAGACTTTATCAGAAGTATGTCTCTGAAATGTAACAAATAGAGGCTTTTCTGGATTTTGCAACAATGTTTTATTTTGCTAATAGTTATTTGTTTTATTTTAAAGTATTTTTTAATTGTTAAAAATATTTTTTGATGAATCACCATGAGATACAGTTACAGACTTACAACTTTTGTGATTACATTTCAGTCATACAATGATCAAGTACCCATGCCACCACCAGTGCTCATTCTCCAGCACCAATGTTCCCAGATGTTCCCAGTATCCCTCAGCAACTCGGCCCTCCCTCCCCCCCACCCCGCCTCTGTTGCAGACACTTTCTCTCTTACTCTCTCTCTCTCCTTCTGGGTGTTATGGTTTGCAACGCAGGTAGTAAGTAGTCATCATGTTTGATCTATAGTCTACTTTCAGCACACATCTCCCATCCAGAGTGAGCCCTCCAAGCATCATTCACTTAGCGGTCCCTTCACTATCCCAGCGGCCTTTTCCCCCAGCATATGAGGCCAGCTTCTGAGCTGTGGAGCCATCCTGCTGGCCCTCATCTCTATGATCCTTCGGTGTTAGTCTCCCATTCTGTTACTTTATATTCCAAAAATTAGTGCAATCATTGTATGTCTGTCCCTCTCTCTCTCACTCATTTCATTTAGCATGATACTCTCCATGTTTATCTACTTATATGCAAATTTCATTATTTCATCTTTTCTAACAGTGCATAGTTAGAAAAGCATAGCATTTGCTACAGTCTTCCTGTGTCCATACAAAAAAGACATGGCTCTGAATAAACTATGCAAAGGACTCAAGGAGAAGAGAAAAACAATATTTACAAGTCAATAGAACATTAAGAAAGAAGCTACAAATAAACACAGAGGAATGTGAGCACTGTGGTGGGAATAACCCAATAAACCTAAACTACCTGAGGCTATGTTATCCTACAATTGCAGATCTATTTTTCCAATCTCCCCAAAGAAACTGAAACTAAGAGAGATACAGTGAC